>NC_089224.1:37003581-37310933 GCF_963924675.1 Phocoena phocoena | reverse complement strand
TCCCCTGCATCGGCAGGCGGACTCTCAACCACTGCGCTACCAGGGAAGCCCCAATCCATTTTTATTTTCATGAAAGTGCATTTTTTTAAAATTTAATTTTATTTATTTTTAATACAGTTCTTCTTAGTAATCTATTTTATACATATTAGTGTATATAGGTCAATCCCAATCTCTCATTTCATCCCATCACCACCACCCCCGGCTTCCCCCCCTTGGTGTCCATACATTTGTTCTCTACATCTGTATCTCTATTTCTGCCTTGCAAACTGGTTCATCTGTACAATTTTTCACAATACATTTTTGAATAGTGAATTGACAACTGGATGAAAGGGAAAAAAGGAAGGAAGCAAGGAAGGAAAGAAGGGAGGAAGGGAGAGAGGAAGGGAAGGAGGAAGGAAGGAAGGGAGTGAAGAAGGAAGGGAGGGAGGGAGGAAGGAAGGAAGGAAAGAGGAAGGAAGGAAGGGAGGAAGGGAGGGAGGGAGGGAGGAAGGAAACAAGGAAGGGAGGGAGGGAGGGAGGGAAGAAGGGAGAGAGGAAGAGAGGGAGGAAGGAAAGGAAGCAGGAAGGAGGGAAAAAAGAGAGAAGGATGTCCAGATAAAATTATCCTGTCAGCGCATTTTAAAATTTTAGTTTAAAAGCATATTCAAAATAAAATATTGAATTAAATAAAAACTTTTCTGGCCTAGAGTATGCTCAGAATCAATTCTAGAGCATAACAGTACTTTTCTAAAATTGAAGTGAATTACATTATTATAAATATAAATATTTGTATATATTGCTGAAAATCTGAACTAGCTGGTAAAAAGTTTTGTATGTATCTAAATTTCTTTGGACCTTTAGTTGTTTATGTTATTCCTTGCCTTTTGCAAGTACTTCATTCAAAAATTATATCCAGGTACGAAAATTTAATCTACTACATCATTTTCTCTATATAAAAAATGTTATTTTTGCATAGCTAATCATTTTGAATACCAACTGTGCTTCGTCCCCCTCAGATGAATGCAGTGAATTTTCTGTTCTGTGGGCAGTCCCAGTAAATAACACTGGTAATGCAAAATAAGCTTTTATGGAAATTAAGATAGCTGATTGAATTTGAAGCTGCCCAGCATTGATTCTGTTCCACTCACAAAGGTAGGAATGGAAGTGAAAGTTGTTGTGTAATATTTTTAAATGCAAGTGAAAGCACTATATTTTTGTGAGCATCACTGTCCAAAAGTAAAAGGAGTACTACTAATTTCTGCCATATAATTTGAATGTTTCCATTAAATGATATTATACAGTATTTCTCCGTGGTTCTTTGGGTCCTCTTCTGTTAAAATAATTGTGACAGGTTAGAAAATCTATACAGCTTACAAACCAAGAATAACAGTCCTCAAATCAAAAAATCTTTCATTTGCCTTAATAATTCTTACTTTTTTTAGTCTTTTCAAGAATAAATCTCTATGTTCTATTTAGTCATTTTATATGACTGCAGAGATAACACGTCACTTTATTTCATCTATTTTGAAGAGATGGAAAATAATTAATTAAAAAGACAATATTTTAGTTAATTAACTAGCTAATAAATTTAATGAATAAACTTTTTTACTAACTAGTCATCACTTCTCAAATGGTTATTTTCCATGAAAATAAGTGATATAATATGAGAGGTAAAAGTAATGAGTTAGCCAAACCTGTATTTTTACTATGTGTTTTCCTATTAGCCTGCAATGTCATTTTATATGTAAGGAATTATTTGTCATGTTGATTTTATTAACTATGATGTAATGTCAGATTTCTGTAAAACTCACTTTCATTTTTTCCTTCAATTTTTAAGACTGGAGGTTCAGAAACCATTTATCTTTTCAGTTTTTCCACTTATTAAAAGTAATATTATACTTAATATTTAAATTTCAAATTCTGAAGTTTTTATATTTTAAATAATATAATTTTGTATCATGAATGATCATATAAAATGTATAAGCTATTTATTATAATGTTTTAACATGACCTCTATATTTAATCAAGAATTATTGCCTACAAGTACTGCAAATAACCTTTAACTACTCATGTTCTTGTCATAATTAACTTCTCTAATTTCCCTTTTGATGCTTCAAAAGAATTGAAAAACTTCTCACATGACAATTCCGAGAGTAGCGGAGGACTAATTTTATGTGCTTATGGAAAAATTGGAAATACTGTATATTCTACAGAAAGGGAAACTTGCATGAGAAATTTTTATATGGACAATACTATCCTGATGTATTAACCTAATTCATAATTATTATATTATGATAATTATGTAATTAAATATTGTGCTAATTATATATTATTTAATTATAATTAAATTTATTATTCTAATTACATAATTGCATTATACCTTTGAAATACTTAAAACCATGGCATTCATATTTGTTTATGTACTAGAATATCACTTGAGTCCTAAATCATACAAAAATATTTTCATTTATAACTAAGAAAACATGTTTGTTTTTTTAAGTTAATTTAAAATTTATTTATTTTTTTATACAGCAGTTATTAGCTAACTAGTTTATACATATTAGTGTATATATGTCAGTCTCAATCTCCCAACTCATCCCACCACCACCACTGCCACCCACCACTTTCCCCCCTTGGTGTCCATACATTTGTTCTCTACATCTGTGTCTCTATTTCTGCCTTGCAAACCGGTTCATCTGTGTTATTTTTCTAGATTCCACATATATGCATTAATATACAATATCTGTTTTTCTCCTTCTGCCTTACTTCACTCTGTATGATAGTCACTAGGTCCATCCACGTCTCTACAAATGACCCAATTTCGTTCCTTTCTATGACTGAGTAATATTCCATTGTATATATATATACCACATTTCTTTATCTATTTTTCTATTGATGGGCATTTAGGTTACTTCCATGACCCGGCTATTGTAAATAGTGCTGCAATGAACATTGGGGTGCATGTGTCTTTTTGAAGTATGGTTTTCTCTGGGTATATACCCAGAAAACATGTGTTTGGATTTTAGATACAGTTGTCCTTTGGTATCCATGGGGGTTGGTTCTAGGACCCCTGGGGACAGCAAACTCCAAGGATGCTCAAGTCTTTTACAGTACATGATATAGTATTTGTGTATAACCTACACACATCTCCCATATATTTTAAACTATCTCTAGATACTTATAACACCTAATATAAATGCTGTGTAAATAGTTACCATCTCACAAATTCAAGTCTTGCCTTTTGAAATTTTCTGGATTTTTTTTTTCATTCCAATATTTTTGATTTGCAATTGATTGAATCCATAATAGGAAAGGCTGACTATACATATGATGATGGTCCCTGAATATCCAAGTTTTCTCTCATATTTCCTAATGCCCTTGCAGTAGAGCCATATGATTCTTTCCAGTCAATGGTCAGTGAAAAGAAGTGTTATTTGTCACATTTGGGTCAATGCATTTAAGACCCTTTGTCTTTCTCTTGCTCTGCCCTGGTGACCTGAAACCACATGCTCCCTAAGATGTAGCTATAGGCAGTGTACATCAGTGACTGGTGGAGAAGCCCAGCCTTAGGACATGCTGACCTGCATAAGAAATAAGCAAAGAATGTAATGCTTTCAGGGGTAAAACTACAAAGAACTTATGTGTATTATTGTTATAGTATTACCTAACCTGAATGATATAAACAAAAATTAAAAATCAGTGACCTCCTTTACACACACACACACACACACACACACACACACACACAGACATTTTTGCTTTAGTTCTTCTGATACTCTATCAATAAACTTCTGCAATATTCATGTGGAACTAGGAAAAATGGAATCCAATGGTTAATGTTATAAGCTCTTCCACTGGCTTTTTTTTTAACCCCACATTATGTTTCCTAAATTACTGGGATTGGGGATTGGGGATATAATATTATTATGTACATTATTGCTTTTTCTGTAATTTGAATAAATGAAAGACATTTTTATCAACCTAACTGAAATTAGTCATTATTTACTATTAGTATTAGTAAATTAGTATTATTTATAGCCTATGGAAAGTAATTGAAATTCAGCACTAAAAAGGTTAAAAAGATGCATTTAATTGCATTAACAATAAAGAAGAGAGTTAGATTTGGAGCTCATCAATGTTTTTCTACTTTAACTCTCAGCCTTGCTTTTCTGGGCTAACTTATTTTTTCTCTAACTGCTAATAGACTCCCTCCCAATTGAGAGGAGTGAGGAGATTAGGGCCACAGTAGCTACAAGCATTTATTAAATTGTGGTTAAAGGTAGATCGAATTGTGTAACTGGAACTGCCATGAAACACAAATTTGTGACTGCTCTTAGAAAATGGTTGATTAAAAACATCATGTGTGGGGCGTGACCCTCAAGATGGCAAAAGAGTAAGACATGGAGATCACCTTCCTCACCACAAATACATCAAAAATACATCTACATGTGGAACAGCTCCTACATAAAACCTACTGAACGCTGGCAGAAGACCTCAGACTTCCCCAAAGGCAAGAAACTCCCCACATACCTGGGTAGGGCAAAAGAAAAAAGAAAAAACAGAGACGAAAGAATAGGGATGGGACCTGCACCTCTGGGAGCGACCTGTGAAGGAAGAAAAGTTTCCACACACTAGGAAGCCCCTTCACTGGTGGAAAAGTGGGGTGGGTGGGGGGAAAGCTACAGAGCCATGGAGGAGAACACAGCAACAGGGGTGCAGAGGGCAAAGTGGAGAGATTCCCACACAGAGGATTTGTGCCAACCAGCACTCACCAGCCTGAGAGGTTTGTCTGCTCACCTGCTGGGGTGGGTGGAGGCTGGGAACTGAGGCTTGGGCTTTGGAGGTCAGATCTCAGGGAGAGAACTGGGGTTGGCTGTGTGAACACAGCCGGAAGGGGGCTAGTGCGCCATAGCTAGCTGGGAGGGAGTCTGGGGAAAAGTCTGGACAGGCCTAAGAGGCAAGAGACCATTGTTTTGGGGCGTGTGAGAAGAGGAGATTCAGAGCACTGCCTAAACGAGCTCCAGAGACAGGCAGGAGCTGCAGCTATCAGGGCAGACACGAGAGAGGGGCATGAAATACTAAGGCTACTGCTACAGTCACCAAGAGGTCTGTGTGCAAGCACAGGTCACTATGCACACCTCCCATCATGGGAGACTGTGCAGCCTGCCACTGCCAGGCCAGAGTCCTGTGATCCAGGGACTTCTCTGGGAGAACACACGGCATGCCTCAGGCTGTTGCAATGTCACACTGGCCTCTGCTGCCACAGGCTCACCCTGCATTCCGTACCCCTCCCTTCATACAACCTGAGTGAGCCAGAGCCCCTAAATCAGCTGCTCCTTTAACCCCCTCCTGTCTGGGCGAAGAACAGACACCAGAGAGTGACCTACATGCAGACGCAGGGACAAATCCAAAGCTGAACCCCAGGAGCTATGCAAACAAAGGAGAGAAAGTGAAATTTCTCCATGAAGCCTTAGGAACAGCAGGTTAAATCTCCACAATCAACTTGATGAACCCTGTATCTGTGCAATACCTGAAGAGACAACGAATTTTCCCAAAATTGAGGTGTTAGACTGTGGGAGCAACTGTAGACACGGGGTTTGCTATATGTGACTGACAAGTTTCTGATTTTTATGTTTATCTTAGCATAGTTTTCAGCGCTGTTATCATTGATGGATTTGTTTACTGGTTTGGTTGCTTTTTAAAAATTACTTTATTTATATTAATATTTTTTTTATTTTAATAACTTTAAATTTTTTATTTATTTAATTTTTCTTTCTTTCTTTCTTTTTCTCATTTTTATTCTGAGCTGTGTGGCTGACAGTGTCTTGGTGCTCCACCCAGGTGTCAGGCCTGAGTGTCTGATGTGGGAGGGTTGAGTACAGGACATTGGACAACCAGAGACTTCCTGACCCCATGTAATATTAATCAGCAAAAGCTCTCCCAGAGATCTCCATCGCCATGCTAAGACCCAGCTCCACTCAACAACCAGCAAGCTCCAGGGCTGGAAACCCCATGCAAAAAATTAGCAGGACAGGAGAACAACCCCACCCATTGGCAGAGAGCCTGCCTAAAATCATAATAAGGTCACAGGCACCCCAAAACACACAACCAGACACAGTCCTGCCCACCAGAAAGACAAGATCCAGCCTCCTCCACCAGAATACAGGCACCACTCACCTCCACCAGGGAGCCAACACAACCCACTGAACCAACCTTACCCACTGGGGGAAGACAACAAAAACAACAGGAACGACGAACCTGCAGCCTGCAAAAGGGAGACACCAAACACAGTAAGTTAAAATGAGAAGACAGAGAAATATGCAGAAGATTCAGGAGCAAAGTAAAAACCCACCAAACCAAACAAATGAAGAGGAAAGAGGCAGTCTACCTGAAAATAATTCAGAGTAATGATAGTAAAGATGATCCAAAATCTTGGTAACAGAATGGAGAAAATACAAGAAACGTTTAACAAGACGTGGAAGAACTAAAGGCAAAACAAACAATGATGAACAACACAATAAATGAAATTAAAAATTCTCTAGAAGGAATCAATAGCAGAAAAACTGAGGCAGAACGGATAGGTGACCTGGAAGATAAAATACTGGAAATAACTACCACAGAGCAGAATAAAGAAAAAACAATAAGAAGAATTGAGGACACTCTCAGAGACCTCTGGGACAACATTAAATGTACCAACATTCGAATTATAGGACTCCCAGAAGAAGAAGAGAAAAAAAAAAGGACTGAGAAAATATTTGAAGAGATTATAGTTGAAAACTTCCAAAATATGGGAAAAGAAATAGTCAATTAAGTCCAGGAAGCACAGAGAGTCCCATACAGGATAAATCCATAGAGAAACATGCCAAGACACATATTAATCAAACTATCAAAAATTAAATACAAAGAAAAAACATTAGAAGCAGCAAGAGAAAAGGAACAAATAACATACAATGGAATCCCCATAAGGTTAACAGCTGACTTTTCAGCAGAAACTCTGCAAGCCAAAAGGGTGTGACAGGACATATTTAAAGTGATGAAAGGGAAAAACCTACAACCAAGATTACTCTACTCAGCAAGGATCTCATTCAGATTTGATGGAGAAACAAACATTTACAGGAAAGCAAAAGCTAAGAGAATTTAGCAGCACCAAACCAGCTTTACAAAAAATGCTAAAGGAACTTCTCTTGGCAGAAAACACAAGAGAAGGAAAGCACCTACAAAAAATGGCCCGCAAAATTAAGAAAATGGTAATAGGAACATACATATCAATAATTACCTTAAATGTAAATGGATTAAATGTTCCAAGCAAAAGACATAGACTGGCTGATTGGAAACAAAAACAAAACCCATATATATGCTATCTACAAGAGACCCACTTCAGATCTAGGGACACAAACAGACTGAAAGTGAGGGAATGGAAAAAATATTCCATGCAAATGGAAATCAAAAGAAAGCTGGAATAGCAATTCTCATATCAGACAAAATAGACTTTAAAATAAAGAGGATTACAAGAGACAAAGAAGTACACTACATAAAGATCAGGGGGTCAATCCAAGAGAAGATACAAAAATTGTAAATATTTATGCATCCAACATAGGAGCGCCTCAAATCATAAGGCAAATGCTAACAGCCATAAAATGTGAAACCAACAGTAACACAATACTAGGGGATTTTAACACCCCACTTACACCAATGGACAGATCATTCAAAATGAAAATAAATAAGGAAACACAAGCTTTAAATGACACATTAAGCAAGATGGACTTAATTGATATTTATAGGATATTCCATACAAAAACAACAGAATACACTTTCTCCTCATGAGCTCATGGTACACTTTCCAGGACAGATCATATCTTGGGTCACAAATCAAGCCTTGGTAAATTTAAGAAAATTGAAATCATATCAAGTATCTTTTCCAACCACAATGCTATGAGACTAGATATGAATTACAGGAAAAATATTGTAAAATATACAAACACATGAAGACTAAACAATACACTACTAAATAACCAAGAGATCACTGGAGAAATCAAAGAGGAAATAAAAAACTACCTAGAAACAAAGGACAATGAATAAACAATAACCCAAAACCTATGGGAGGGGCTTCCCTGGTGGCGCAGTGGTTGAGGGTCTGCCTGCCGATGCAGGGGGCGCGGGTTCGTGTCCCGGTCTGGGAGGGTCCCACATGCTGCGGAGCGGCTGGGCCCGTGGGCCATGGCCACTAGGCCTGTGCGTCTGGAGCCTGTGCTCCACGGCGGGAGAGGCCACAGCGGTGAGAGGCCCACGTACCACAAAAAAAAAAAAAAAAAAAAAAAAAACTATGGGATTGATCAAAAGCAGTTCTGAGAGGAAATTTTATAGCAATACAATCCTACCTCAAGAAACAAGAAAAATCTCAAATAAACAACCTACCATTACACCTAAAGCAACTAGATTAAGAAGAAGAAGAACAACAACAAAAAAACCAATGTTAGCAGAAGGAAAGAAATCATAAAGATCACATCAGAAATAAATGAAAAGAAGTGAAAGAAACGATTGCAAAGATCAATAAAACTAAAAGCTGGTTCTTTGAGAAGATAAACAAAGTTGATAAACCATTAGGCAGAGTCATCAAGAAAAGAAGGGAGAACACTCAAATCAAGAGGATTAGAAATGAAAAAGAAGTAACAAATGACACTGCAGAAATACAAAGGATCATAAGAGATTACTAGAGGCAATATATGCCAATAAAATGGAAAACTTCGAAGAAATGGACAAATTCTTAGAAAAGCATAACCTTCCAAGACTGAAGCAGGAAGAAACAGAAAATATCAACAGACCAATCACAAGCACTGAAATTGAAACTGTGATTAAAAATCTCCCAACAAACAAAAGCCCAGGACAATACGGCTTCACAGGTGTATTTCATCAAACATTTAGAGAAGAGCTAACACATATCCTTCTCAAACTCTTCCAAAATATAGCAGAGGAAGGAACACTCCCAAACTCATTCTACGAGGCCACCATCACCCTGATACCAAAACCAGACAAAGATGTCACAAAATAAGAAAACTACAGGCCAATATCACTGATGAACATAGATGCAAAAATCCTCAACAAAATACTAGCAAGCAGAATCCAACAGCACATTAAAAGGATCATACACCATAATCAAGTGGCGTTTACCCAGAAATGCAAGGATTCTGCGATACAAGCAAATCAATCAATGTGATACATCACATTAACAAATTGAAGGAGAAAAACCATATGATCATCTCAATAGATGCAGAAAAAGGTTTCAACAAAATTCAACACCCATTTATGATAAAAACCCTCCAGAAAGTAGGCATAGAGGGAACTTACCTCAACATAATAAAGGTCATACATATATGACAAACCCACAGCCAACATCGTTCTCAATGGTGAACAAATGAAACCATTTCCACTAATATCAGGAACAAGACAAGGTTGCCCATTCAACATAGTTTTGGAAGTTTTAGCCATGGCAATCAGAGAAAAAAAAGAAATAAAATGAATTCAAATCAGAAAAGAAGAAATAAAACTGTCACTGTTTGCAGATGACATGATACTATACATAGAGAATCCTAAAGATGCTACCAGAAATCTACTAGAGCTAATCAATGTATTTGGTAACATAGCAGGATACAAAACTAATGCACAGAAATCTCTTGCATTCCTATACACTAATTATGAAAAATCTGAAAGAGAAATTAAGGAAACACTCCCATTTACTATTGCCTAAAAAAATAATAAAATAACTAGGGATAAACCTACCTAAGGAGACAAAAGGCCTGTATGCAGAAAAGTATAAGACACTGATGAAAAAAATTAAACATGATACCAACAGAGGGAGAGATATACCAGGTTCTTGGATTGGAATAATCAACATATGAAAATGACTGTACTATCCAGCGCAATCTACAGATTCAATGCAATCCCTGTCAAAGTACCAATGGCATTTTTCACAGAACTAGAAAAAAAGAATTCCCAATTTGTATTGAAACACAAAAGACCCCGAATAGCCAAACAATTTGAGAAATAAAAATGGAGCTGGAGGAATCAGGCTCCCTGACTTCAGACTATACTACAAAGCTACAGTAATCAAGACAGTATGGTACTGGCACAAAAACAGAAATATACCTCAGTGGAACAGGATAGAAACCCAGAGATAAACCAACACACCTATGGTCACCTTATCTTTGATAAAGAAGGCAAGAATATACAAGAGTGAAAAGACAGCCTCTTCAATAAGTGATGCTGAGTAAACTGGACAGCTACATGTAAAAGAATGAAATTAGAACACTCCCTAACACCATACACAAAAATAAACTCAAAATGGATTAAAGACCAAAATGTAAGGCCAGACACTATAAAACTCTTAGAGGAAAACATAGGCAGAACACTTTATGACATACATCACAGCAAGATCCTTTTTGACCCACCTCCTAGAGAAATGGAAATAAAAACAAAAATAAACAAATGGGACCTAATGAAACCTAAAGTTTTTGCACAGCAAAGAAAACCATAAACAAGACAAAAAGAGAACCCTCAGAATAGGGGAATATATTTGCAAACAAAGCAACTGACAAAGGATTAATCTCCAATATATACAGGCAGCTCATGCCACTCAATATCAATAAAACAGACAACCCAACCCAAAAATGGGCAGATCTAAATAGACATTTCTCCAGAGAAGATATACAGATTGCCAACAAACATATGAAAGGATGCTCAACATCATTAATCATTAGAGAAATGCAAATCAAAACTACAGTGAGGTATCCCCTCATACCCGGCAGAATGGCCATTATCAAAAAATCTATAATCAATAAGTGCTGGAGTGGGTATGGAGAAAAGGGAATCCTCTTGCACTGTTGGTGGGAATGTAGATTGATACAGCCACTATGGAGAACGGTATGGTGGTTCTTTAAAAAACTAAAAATAGAACTACCATAAGACCCAGCAATCCCACTACTTGGCATATACCCTGAGAAAACCATAATTCAAAAAGAGTCATGTACCACAATGTTCATTGCAGCTCTATTTACAGTAGCCAGGACATGGAAGCAGCCTAAGTGTCCATCAACAGATGAATGGATAAAGAAGATGTGGCACATATATACAATGGAATATTACTCAGCCTTGAAAAGAAATGATACTGAGTTATTTGTAGTGAGGTGGATGGACCTTGAATCTGTCATACAGACTGAAGTAAGTCAGATAATGAAAAACAATACCATATGCTAACACATATAGATTGAGTCTAAAAAAAAAATGTTCTGATGAACCCAGGGGCAGGACAGGAATAAAGATACAGGCATATAGAATGGACTTGAGGACACAGGGAGGGGGAAGTGTAAGCTGGGACAAAGTGAGAGAGTGGCATGGACATATGTACAGTGCCAAATGTAAAACAGATAGCTATTTGGAAGCTGCTGCATAGCACAGGGAGATCAGCTCAGTGCTTTGTGAAGACTTAGAGGGGTGGGATAGGGAGGGTTGGAGGGAGGTGCAAGATGAGAGAATATGGGGATATATGTATAAATATAGCTGATTCACTTTGTTATATTGCAGAAACTATCAGAACATTATAAAGCAATTTTATTCAAATAAAGTTGTTAAAAAAAAAAAACCCTACACGTTACCTTTACCTCTATGTAAACCTATATTTCAGATTGTAGTGAAGCTCACTGTACAATGTTAGAAGTCATTTATTTGTTTTTTTTCATCCCATACAAGCTTTGCAAGCTGCTGACACATAGTAGGTTCCCAGTTCACATCTACTGGCTGATTATAATGAGTTCATTGTTAACGAGTCATTGAACTCCAAAATATACATGGCATAGCTCTAGTTTGTGTATTGTTTTTAATTGGAGAATAAACACATTAAATTAAAAAAAAATCATTTTCTATACAAATGTTTTTTATACAAATGTTTTTCTATACAAATGTTTTCTAAAGGAGTCCTGTAATTAATATACCTAAAGTGTTTCTCCTTTTCAAACTTTTCTCTTACTAATACACTAAAGCCAAAATGTCAGAGGTCTTATAGGGAAATATTTGGTACTAATGCAAATATAAAGTCCAAATTTCTTCATTGATATGCAAGCATGCTGCTTAAAAAAGGAACAAAAACAGCTTCTCTGTTACTTATGAATGTATTAACGTTATTACCATACACTTATTGCTCTATTTTTTCAAAAGGGCAGCTTTAAAAGAGAGGTAATTTTGTTATTAGTGTGTTCAATTTTTTATTTATATGCCCTTTTATCCTATGTCTTCTAGTTTCTACTTCAAAAACTTGTTTTAAAATCTCAAGGCCAGGTTGACCACACAATATACATTTGCAGAGAATGCTAAACCTTGGATTTATATCTGAAAACAAAAATAAATTTATACACAAATTTCATATAAATTATGAGGCATATGTTGAGGTTCATACCTTTTGCATACGGACATCCAGCTTTTCCCAAAAATTTATTGAAAAGAATCCTTTCTTCATGGAACTGAACTTGAACCATTGTCAAAAATCAGTTGTCTATATTTGTGTAGATCTATTTTTGAGCTTTTAATTCTATTTTATTAATATTTTCATCCTTTGCCAATACCATAGTATTGATTACTGTAACATTAAGATAATCTTGAAATCAATATATATTCTTTATATTCAGAACCTCTTGCCTATTCTTCTACTTTGCTTTGTCATATAATTTTGAATTAGCTTGTCAATATCTATAAAAATAATTTCTAGCTTTTGATTGGGAATGCCTGAATCAATAGATCAAATTGGAGAGAATTAATATCTTTGCAATACTGAATTCTACAGTGAATATGTATACATGACACTTAGAATTACATAAGTACTTGCCTTACAGCTTCATTTTTTTTACCACAGATATAGAGCCTAAATATCTAGAGTTGGTCTTTGGCTAAAGGATAACCTTTGAGACTTCTTTATAAAAAGAAAAGCTTAATGCATAGTGTGTCAGTACTTTCTTTTAGCCTTTCTACATAACTAATTATGCTGACTATGTATGAATGGTTTTAATTTTTTTCCTTTCCAACATTTACTAATGTCTACTTCTAAAGAAAATTGATGATCTAGAAGCAACCTAAATGTCCATTGACAGATGAATGGATAAAGATGTGGTATATTTATACAATAGGATATTACTCAGCCATAAAGAGTGAAATAATGCCATTTGTAGCAACATGGATGGACCTAGAGATTATCATATTAAGTTAAGCCAGACAAAGACAGATGTCCTATGATATCACTTATATGTGGAATATAAAAAAAAGAATGATACAAATGAACTCATTTACAAAATAGAAATAGACCCACAGACATAGAAAACAAACTTATGGTTACCAAAGGGGAAAGTTGAGAGGGGTGGAGAAATTAGGAGTTTCGGATTAACATATACACACTATTATATATAAAATAGATAGCCAACAAGGACCTATTGTATAGTACAGGGAATTATAATCAATGTTTTTAATAACTTGTAAGGGAAAAGAATATGAAAAATAATATATATATAAAATCAACTAAACTTCAATTAAAAAAGAATTATATATACATTAAATATTTTTTAAAAATTAAAATAATCCATAATCTTAAAAAAAAGAAAACTGATGATGAATACATAATTTTCACAAAATGTGTGTCAAAATTCATCATCAACCACTGGTGCAGTGTATCTTGTCATGATGAAAAGCATAAATCACAAATCTGTTCATGAACTATTAGCATTTATTTAAAAAGAAACTAATCAATTTTCATATTGACCAGGTATTCACAATTGACCAAAGTTAAGTCAGATTTCTCTCATGTTCCCAGGTCCCTGAACTTTAGGTCACCCCCAAGCCTGAGCAAGTGCTCAAGTAAGGAGAGCGCCCTCTTATGAGCTTATCCCCAGAACCCACTGACCATAGTGAGACACATTTCCTGTCAAATCATGCTGATTTTGCATTCGGCTTACTCTCTCTTCTTTGCTCAATTTCCCTTACCCCTGATCTATGAAAAAAGCATTTTTCAGTTTGATTTTTAGACACTTGCAGTTCCTGAGACAGGACCGTTCATCCTATTGACTAGGCTTTCTGTATGAAGTCTCAGCTTATCTGGATTTCTTTTTATTTGACAAAGTAGCTGAACCGATGACAAACATATATACATCCAGTGGTGCATTACTATATCACTCTCTCAGATAGGACTTTTCAAAAAATGAGAGTTTTAAACTGATTATACTCATTTTTTATTTCATGGTTGATCATAATAAACATACTAAGAAGTTCTGCCCCTTTTTGTGTTCCAGTTCCATTGAAAGCAGAACTTCACAAAAAATCTAATGACTCTACTTTTATGTCATCATAATTAGAAACTTACAAAGAGTATCAGTTAATTTCATTATTTTTTAAAAATTCAAAACATGGATATAACTGGAGGGTTTGCAGGTTTATTTTTTCCTTTCATTAAAATATGTCTATTTTAATGGCTAGTTCAAATTCAGTTAAATGTTTAATATGACGAGAAAATAATTTGCAGTAGTAATATACATATAAGACTTAGTAGAAATCAATGTTGTGGTAAATAAAGATCATAATTAAGAAGTATGAATGAATCAAAACAAGAAGAAATATTCCACTATATGAAATAGAAACTGTAGTTGTCAAATTTCACATATACACACACTTAAAAAAGCAAGGTCAGCTGACTTTTCCTGTAGAGAGCTTTGAAGACCATTTGGTCTCTGTGACAACACTCAGCTCTGCTGTTGTAGAGTGAATACAGCCATAGATAATACATAAATAAATGAGTATGTTTATATATCAATAAAAATGGATTCATGTATGCTGAAATTTGAACCTTACATAAAGGCATACCTCAGAGATATTGTAGTTCAGTTCTAGAACACTGCAATAAATTTAAAATCTCAATAAAGCGAGTTACACAATGTTTCTCCCAGTGCCTAGAAAACCTTGCTTACACCATACTGTAGCCTATTAAATGTACAATAGAGTTATGTCTAAAAAAATGCACAAACCTTAATTAAAATATACTTTATTCCTTAAAAATGCTAACTATCATCTGAGCCTTCAATACATCATCAGCTTTTTACTGGTAGAGGGTCATGTTGACGGCTGTTGTCTGATCAGGATGGTGGTGGCTGAAGGCTGGGTGGCCGTGGCCATTTCTTAACATAAGATGACAATGCAGTTTCTCACAGCAGCTAGCTCTTCCTTTCACAATTTCTCTGTAGTGTGCTGTGCTGTTTGATAGCGTTTTACCCAGGGTAGAATTTCTTTCAAATTGGAGTCCGTCTTCTCAAACCCTGCTGCTGCTTTATCAACTAAGTTTATGTAATATTATAAGTCCTTTGTTGTAATTTCAACAATCTTTACAGCATCTTCACCAGGAATAGATTCCATCTCAAGAAACCACTCTCTTTGTTCCTTCATAAGGAGCAACTTCTCCTTCCTTAAAGTTTTTTTTTCGTTAGATTGCAGCAATTCAGTCACGTGTTTAGGCTTCACTTCCGATTCTAGTTCTCTTGCTATTTCCACCACATCTACAGTTACTTCCTCCACTGAAGTCTTGGACCCCTCAAAGTCATCCATGAATCACAAATATTCTTAATGGCATCTAAAACGATAAATCCTTTCCAGAATGTTTTCAACTGACTTTACCCAGATCCATCAGCGAAATCACTATCCATGGCAGCCATAGCCTTATCTAATATATTTCTTAAATAATGGGACTTGAAAGTCAGAATTACTCTTTGATCCATGGACTGCAGAATGGATGTTGTGTTAGCAGGCATGAAAACAACGTTACTTTCTTTGTACATCTCCATCAGAGCTTTTTAGTGACCAGGTACACTGACAGTGAGCAGTCACCTTTTGAAAGGAATCTTTTCTTCTGAACAGTAGGTCTCAACAGTGGGCTTAAAATATTTAGTAAGCCGTGTTGTAAACAGATGTGCTATCATCAGGCTTTGTTGTTCCACTTATAGAGCACAGGCAGAGTAGATTCAGCATCATTCTTAAGGGCCCTAGCATAGTAAGGGAGCACTGGCTTCAACTTAAAGTCACCAGCTACATTAGCCCCTAACGAGAGTTAGCCTGTCCTTTGAAGCTTTGAACCCAGGCATTGTCTTCTTCTTTCTAGCTATGAAAGTCCTAGATGGCATCTTCTTCCAATAGAAGGCTGCTTTATCTACTTTGAAAATCTGTTGTTTAGTGTAGCCACCTTTATTAACTATCTTAGCTAGATGTTCTGGATAACTTGCTGTAGCTTCTACATCAGTACTTGCTGCTTCACCTTGCACTTTTATGCTCTGGAGACGGCTTCTTCCCTTAAACCTCATGAACCAGTCTCTGCTAGCTTCAAACATTTCTTCTGCAGCTTCCTCACCTCTCTCAGCCTTCACAGAACTGAAGGGAGTTAATTGCTCTGGACTAGGCTTTGGCTTAAGGGAATGTTGTGTTTGGATCTTCTATCCAGACCCCTGAAACGTTCTCCACATCAGCCATAAGGCTGTTTTGCTTTCTTATCATTCCTGTGTTCACTGAATTAGTACTTTAAATTTTCTTCAAGAACTTTTCATTTGCATTCACAACTTGGCTAACTGTGGGGCAAGAGGCATAGCTTGTGGCCTCTCTCAGTTTTGGACATGCCTTCCTTACTAAGCTTAATCATTTCTAGCTTTTGATTTAAAGTGAGAAATGTGCAACACTTCCTTTCACTTGCGCACTCAGAGACACCTGTGGGGTTATTAATTGGTCTAATTTCAATACTGTTGTGTCTCAGGGAATGAGAGGCCCTAGAGAGGGAGAGAGATTGGGGGACAGCTGATCGGTGGAGCAGTCAGAACACACACAACATTTATAAACTTTACTATTTTACATGGGCGTGGTTCATGACACCCCAAATTAATTACAATAGCAACATCAAAGATCACTGATCACAGATCACCATAGTGAATATAATAATAATAAAAACTTTTGAAATCCTGTAAGAATTACCAAAACATGACAGAGAGAGAGGAAGTGAGCAAATGCTGCTGAAAAGAAATAGCACTGATAAGACTTGCTCGAAACAGCGTTGCCACAGCCTTCAATTTATAAAAAACACAGTATCTGGGAAGTGCAATAAAGTGAAGTACAATAAAATGTGGGATGGCTGTACAAAATTTCTATGGTTAAGCTGATATTAAAAGTATTTTAAGAAACAAATCACACAGCAATATGTACTATCTCTTTTTTCTATTTGTCTTCAAATGGATTTGAAAAATGTCTGAGCCTCTAAAGGATTACTGTATAAATCAGTGTCCTGCGATTAGGGTGGATGAAAAATATACGGGATGCACAGTTAAATTTCAATTTCATATAAAAAATCAAATAAATGTTAGTTTATTACAAATGAATCAAATATTGCATAGGTCATAATTAGAGTAAAATTTGAAATTAACTGCCTTTTTTCCCTCCTAAATCCAGCAACGTTACGTAAAAGAGTATTCAACTTTTGATGTAATTGTGTTCTCTATATTTTTGGTGAATCTTGTTCACAATGAATTGCAAATTTCTCAAAGTATTGAATGGATAGATGGTAAAACATTTTTCAGACTTAGAAGCTTTTAGTAAATTACCATTATTGTAAACAAAGCTGGCAAATAGGAGATCATTAAAATGTGTCCCTATAATAGCATATTGGAAACTGAAAACAAGTAAAATATGAGAGTTCAGATACAGAAAACATTTAATTTTAACACCTAAAATTGAACTTGGGAAGAGTGTTTTAATGATGTTTCTATTTTTAGTTGAAAATATAAATTCTGTATTGAAATGGAATGAAATTGAGAGAACCTATGACTTTGTAACAACTAATTTTGGTATACAACTAAAATAATTATAAATACATATAACTTATGTGATGAGTTTTGACTTACAACAAATATGTATCATCAAGAGAAATGCTCACGAACATAGAAAACAAACTTATGGTTACCAAAGGGGAAAGGAGGAGAGGGATAAATTAGGAGTATGGGATTGACATAAACACACTGCTATATATAAAACAGATAACCAACAAGGACCTACTGTATAGCACAAGGACCTATACTCAGTATCTTGTAATAACCTATAATAGAAAAGATTCTGAAAAAATAATACATATATTTGCACACCTGAATCACTTTGCTGTAAACCTGAACCTAATACAACATTGCAAACCAATTACACTTCAATAAAACAAATTAAAGATTTTAAAAACAGAGAAATGCTCAACATAGAGGCAAAACTCAGTAACTGTTTAATTATTTAGGCTAAAATATTTATACACTTCAATACAAAATTGGAGTTGAGAATTCCTCCATATAGTAGAATTTGTTCTGAATCTATCAGTACCTGAAACTCTGACAGAAAAAGAGAGAAAGTATTTTCTCAAAATGATAATGTTCCACAAAAAAAAGTTAATTGAAACTATCAATAATTTTAAATGTATTAACCATACAAAGAAACTTTGAAAAACATTGTGGATAAGGCTATGGAAACACTAAAATTAGAAGACTATATATATATATAGAAAGGAAAATAAATTTTTTTCTGATAATGTCAATGAACAATTCTGAGATGATTTTAGAAACAGATATGACTAAGAAACTGAAAACAAACACATGATTATATATGAAGAATATTCATTCTATTTATATGATTTTTAATATTCAGAAAAGTAATATTACTAAGTTACTAATATCTGTTTTATTTTACAACCAATTTTTATGTTGGAAATAGTTCTTGAAAATGATTATTTTGCCTAATAGAATCAATTCATTGGTATGTAAATAAAGCTTTGAAAATTAAAATAATTGTAATTATTTTAGTGTTTCTTATATTTTTAAAAAAGCCTTACTTTGAACAGTAAATCATATGGCCACTCCAACCTTTTCATACATTCAAACCCCATTTTATCTTCATCTCTTCTGTGATGACAGCTTTGATCAGAATGGACCAACTCCTTCTAGGTGCTACTCTGTCCAGAATGTGTACCATGTATTTTATTTATCTAAATGCCAGTCTCTTCCACTAGACTCTTAAGAACTGAGGACATATCTTATTCATATCTTTATTTCTAGCTTCTAAAATAACACACGCAGTATTTTTTAGTATATGTTTATTGAGTTGTACTTGAGCCAGAGTTCTAAAAATGCAATTATTAGGCCTTGTATGTTCAGTGTAAATTTAACTTCTGTTTAAGTTGCAACTTTGGGGTTATGTAATCTTTGGTTTCAGTGCCATATCAAGTATACACTATTAAAGATATCTTACATATAATTTTTTTGCATTTTTCTAAATAGAAAATTAAAACCTGGCATTGTCAGAAATGGTTAAATACCTTGAAATAGGTGGCACAGCTCTCCTCAGCCTCAGGCAATAGCAAATACCAGGCGATTTTTCTTTTCCTTTTTTTTTTAAGCTTATCATTTCAAGGAATGGAGAAGCCCCTACTGTCAGCCTGTCAGCATAATATATTACATTTATATATTTACTGAAATTTCACCTACTTGAAAAATATATTTGTCTACTTATTATTATAAAGATCCTATTTTAGGACTTCCCTAGTGGTGCTGTGGTTAAGAATCTGCCTGCCAATGCAGGGGACATGGGTTTGAGCTCTGGTCCGGGAAGATCCCACATGTTGTGGAGCAGCTAAGCTCCTATATTAGCTACTGAGCCTGTGCTCTAGATCCCGTCAACCACAACTACTGAGCCCGTGTGCCAAAACTAACTGAAGCCCGAGCACCTAGAGCCCGTGCTCTGCAACAAGAGAAGCCACCACAATGAGAAGCCACACCACAACGAAGAGTAGGCCCTGCTCACTGCAACTAGAGAAAGCCCACGTGCAGCAACACAGCCAAAAGATAAATTAATTAATTTTTTAAAAATCCTATTTTAAAACTAAGCATGTGCTTGTATTGGCAATATGTGTGGTGAGGTGGATGCAAGTAAAAAGAAGTATTGATAATACCTTGCTTATTTTCTTTCTACTAGTGCCTTTCTTATGTGGTTTCACATTTTCTTCTGTCGTTCAGAGGTACACACAGACTTTGAGGAGTTATGGTTGATATTGTGCGAAATTAGTCTTTAGTTCCAACCTTAGTTTTTATGACTGACTTATACCTGATGGAGAAGTTCAGCTGTTAACCACCATTTGGTGACATGGAGTCATGATGTTATGTAGGCATATATACTGCCACAGGAGAAAGAAAATCTTAAAATAAATCAACAAATTAAATTAAACATCTAGTAAATCTAAATATGAAAACTTTAATTAGATCATAGGTTTAGGAGAACAAAAAATTTTAAGCATTAATACACGCATTGTAAATCTATTATTTCCCTGTTTACATAGCTTTCTAAAAATTAATAATTCTAATATATGCCAATTTTAATGGAAGGATGTAAAAGAGAGTAATACCAATGGGGAGATCTATTTACACTCAATTAAAAAGCGTTTATTTAGCTGCATTTGCAGAAATACATCAGAGCTTAATTACACAAAGGTAATAACTGTACATAATAATAGCATTCATTGAACTTATGTGCAAGAAATTATATTACATTACAATACACTGCATTTGGTATTTTATTTAAATTCAAACAAAAATGTAAATAGATAATACTTTTATCCTCATTTTGTAGATGAGAAACTGAGGCATAAAAAGTAGTTCATGTATTTTAATTTTGGATTCTGGGGCTTGATTCTAGTTTTTCTATCAAAATGTATGTAATACTTCATTGCTTCAAGATAAGAAGCTAAAATCTTAATTGAATATATTGAGATTAATTGGCTGTATACTGCAGGAATCCAAATTCTCTTGATTTATCCTACATGTTACAGGCTAAATTGTTTTTTTCTTTAAAGTAGTGGGTTTTTTCCCTGCTCACTTTTAATTATGTACCTGATTTCATGTCCTATTACAACTTCAGTTTTTTCCTACCTATATATAGCAAAACTTTTGCATCTCATCAGACTTCTGCTACCTTATCAGCTAAAGTGGACTTTAAAGTACACAAAATTTAGTCCCAAGTTTCTTCTCCTCCCTGTCTAAAACAGTCAGTCATTCCTTCAAATCTTATAACAAAAACAGTTCATACAGAATCTCTAGGGCTGGATACTTTTGGAAAGATATCAGATGTTTCATTATAGTGTCAGGTCTAGAGGGAAAAGCCTTTGTCTGTCATAATTAGTTCTCTTCTGCCCTATGTATATATGACCCTAAGGATATAATAAATAATATTAACAATTTCATCTCTGGATTCTAAGGGGATTTCTCCTCAAAATTATACTTGGAAATAAACATATGCCATTTCAGAGAGAAATATATTTACTCTATTACATGTAATTGAAAAAACTACATCAATTTAACTGTTATTAGTACAATGGGCAATAATGACAATTAAAATGTGTTTCAATTTTATTTCAAAGCTAATCCACAATATATTTTTAGATGAGAAAGAAAAAGTCTTTGAAACACTGTATGTTTGGGGGCAATAAGCATAGCAAAACTTAATACACATGTAAATTATGGGTTTTATAAATAAATAACTATTTTAATTTTTATGGAACTGTAGTTCTGTCTAGGTAAATACTTGGGTAAATATACTTTGCTCCCATTAGGGATTAACTCAATGTATAAATGTGTGCATTGACTGTATATATATACATATATATATATATATATATATATATATATATAAAATATAAACTCAATAAGGACCTACTATATAGCACAGGGAACTCTACTCAATACTCTGTAATAACCTATATGGAAAAAGAATCTGAAAAAGAATAGAGATATATATATGTAAAACTGAATTATTTTTCTATACACCTGAAACTAAAACAATGTTGTAAATCAACTATACTCCAAATATAAAATAAAAATTAAAATACATAAAATAAAACAAAACAAAAAATTATTCTCCAATGAAAAATTATTTTTTTTCTCTTTTACAAATCAAAATTAAAATAAAATAACACAAAACAGAAAAAAAAGTTATTCCTGTCTATGTGTTTCATAGGGGTGTAAAGATTAATATAACTTTGGAAGAGATATACAGTATGGATACAGGATATGCAAAAATAATGATAGCACTGCATGCTCATAGAAAATTCAATAGTTTTCCTAAAATTGATCTAATCTTCTGGAAGAAAATATATATTTTTTGAATCAAATAAATCATGTTACATTAATCACCCGCATCACCACCAGCAACAAAAAAACCCCAGCAGATTTTATACCTAGATACGATTTACATATATATTAGCAAATCCAATTGGCAGTCTTCATGTGCTCAGAGATCTGATATGCAAAAACTAATAAATTAAGTAAGATAGCCTCTTTTATTCCTTAACAGAACTTTGCTTGTGTTATTCAATATTACAAATTAGGCTTCCAACAATAGCAGTTATATTATTATTACCTTTCAGCTAGTTCCTTACAGGAAAAAATATGTTCCATTAGTAAGTCAATACAAATAACAACTAACTAAAGAATTGTTACTATTAATGATTTGAGGTGAAGGTCAAGACTCAAAAGGTCTTATGTGGAAATTTATAGAGTGCCAGACATTATGATAAGAATTTTGTGTGCATTCCCTCAGTTATTCCATCTTATTTAACTATGAGGGACATATTATTGTTATAACTATTTTAAGGGTGGGCATACTTAGATTTAGGGTGCTTTGTCTGCATGGTGTGTAAAAAGAATAGACAAGATTCAAGCTCTTTAATACAAGAGCATCCACTTTTCACATCCATTAATTAACAGAGTGTAAAACCTAATATATTTCTGTGAGGGAAATTTGGAAAATATAGTTCTCCAAATAAGAATATATTACATGTTATGCTTTTTTCAACACATTCAGATAGTGAGGTGAAACTCTTAAATCCTCAGCTGACAAAACTAACCTATTTTCTAGTAGAGAAACAGACTCAAAGGTGGATTCAAAATCAGTGACTGTTGTACCACTATGCCTGGAGATTGAATAGTATTGACGACTATACCTCCCTCAAAAACAAACAAACATACAGATGACAACAAAAAAAAACAAAACTGGGTTTACTTTTTACATTTATCTGTTATTCATTTCTCCCTGCATTCCATTTTAGTTAATAAATTTTAAATTGACAACTGAGAGTTATATTGTGTAATTCAATGAGCTCACTAATATATACCTCTCAATAGTCTTTTGTCTTAGTGTTTCATGTTTCTGATTTAGATGAAAAGGTACTATATAAGAAAGTAGCAACATGAAGGCAGGGACTTTGTCTTGTTCACAATGTATCTCTAGAGCCTCTTCAGGTAAGTTTCACCCTGTAATACTCAATAGTATTTGTTTAATGAAAGAATTATAATAACAGTCTACTTCTAATATAGTTACTCGGAATTTAACATACAGGTCAGGTATACATTACTTTAGTATTTCAGACATATTTGGATTTTTAAAAAGCAAAGATTTTATTTTAAATAATTAAAAGAAATTCAAAGGATTATCTTTAAATAATTAGATTTCCTAATTATTCTATTTAATTTTATTTACTTGATTGGTACAATTTTAAAATAAAAAGAAAACATCTATTTGAAATTGAATTTCACTATACATGCACTGAAAGTTATATATATACATTTTAGCAGTAAAATAATTTTATTAATAACCTTGATTATACATACTTTTGAAAAACATTATCTTTTTAGAATAGAAATAGATTTACAAAAAAATTGCAAAGGTAGTATAGAGAGTTCTCATATATATCCCACTCAAGTTCCCTATTGTTAGCATCTTATATTAGTATGATATATTAGCTACAATTAATGATATAGTATTGATTCATTATTATTAACTGAAGTCCACACTTGATTTATTTTAGTGTTTGCCGAATGTCTCTTTTTCTGTTTCAGGAATTTTTAGGTGCTGCCCTTTAAATGCATTGTTAATACACTTTTATTTTGGAGTGATTTTAGATTTATAGAAAACTTGCAATGATAATGCAGAGAGATCCTTTGTATTCCTCAACTAGTTTCCCTAGTGTTAGCATTTTATATTATTATGGTAACTTTGTCAAAACCAAAAAATTGTACATTATTATTAACTAAACTCAAGACTATTCGGATTTCACCAGGTTTTACACTAATGTCCTTTCCCACTTACAGGATTCCATACAAGACATTGTATTGTAATTAGTTGTCATGTCTCCTTAGTCTTCTCTAGTTTGTGGAAATTTTTCTTTTTCTTTGTTTCACGACCTTGACAGTTTTGATTCGTGCTGGTTAGGTATTTTATACAATGTCCCTAGACTTGAATTTTCTCATGCTGCTGAAAAAACTGGATAGTCACATGTAGAAGAATAAAACTAGACCCCCTATCTTACACCACTCACAAAATATTGGGTTGGCCAAAAAGTGCCTTCTGTTAAGTAAAAATAAAAGACACATTTTTCATTTTCATGAAGAATTTTATTGAACAACATATTCACCCTTTTGTTTCACTACCTTCTGCCATTTTTCAGGCAACTTCATAATTCCATCTTCCTAAAATGTTTTATCTTTTTGAGCAAAGAACTGTTCCAGGTGCCTTTTACAGTCTTCCAGGGAATTGAAAATTTTTTCCATTAAGAAAATTTCGTAAAGACCGAAATCAATGGAAATCGGATGGTGCAATGTCTGGTGAATACGAAAGATGAATCAGAACTTCCCAGCAAGGCTGTAACAGTTTTTTCCTGGTCATCAAAAAACATGCAATCTTGCATTATCCTGATGGAAGATTATGAGTTTTTTGTTGACTAATTCTGGATGCTTTTTGTCGAGGGCAGCTTTCAGTTGGTCTAATTGGGAGCAGTACTTGTTGGAATTAATCCTTTGGTTTTCCGGAAGGAGCTCATAATAGAGGACCTCCTTCCAATCCCACCATATACAAAACATCACCTTCTTTGGATGAAGACCGGCCTTTGATGTGGTTGGTGGTGGTGCATTTCGCTTGCCCCACGATCTCTTCCACCTCACATTACTGTACAGTATCCACTTTTCATTGCCCCTCACAATTTGTTTGAAAAATGGAACATTTTCATTACATTTAAGTAGAGAATCGCATATGGAAATACAGTCAAGAAGGTTTTTGTAGCTTAACTTATGTGGAACCCAAACATCAAAGTGATTCACATAACCAAGCTGTTGCAAATGATTTTCAATGCTTGATTTGGATATTTTGAGTATGTTGGCTATCTCCTATGCAGTATAACATTTATTGTTCTCAATTAATGTCTCAATTTGATCGCTATCAATTGGTCTACCCGACCGTGGAGCATCGTCCATCGAGAAATCTCCATCACAAAACTTCGCAAAACACTTTTAACACTTTTGACACATTTGATCGGTCACAGCACCTTCTCCATACACTGCACAAACCCTTTTTTTGCATTTCGGTTGTGTTTTTACCTTTCTTGAAGTAATAAAGCATAATATGGTGAAAATGTTGCTTTTTTTCTTCTATCTTCAATATGAAAATGGCTACACAAAAATTCACCAATTTTGATGTCTTTTTTTAAATGCAGGCTGATATGACAGCTGTTACATACAATCCAACAGAATTGTTTTGAATGAAATTAAAGACAACTTAGGGCTACTAGAGCCGTCTTATGGAAAAAACCGAACGGACGTTTTGGCCAACCCAACATACGACATATCTATGTGCATATAAACATATATAGACATTTACATGTTATCCTATAGCACTATATAGATTCTGTTTTCATCCCTGAAAACCAACTATTGGAAAAATTAGAAGTCTGCCATGTTAACAAGTGGAGATTAACCTTTCATTGAAGGAAAAATATGTTTACAAACAACACATATTTAAAAATTCTGATATCTATGGTTGCTTTGAGACATATATTTCTCATTTCTTCTCAAATTTTACTGGCAAAGAAAATAAAGATAATTTTGTTTAGAATATTTACAGCAATGGTAAAAAGCTAGAAATAGGAATCTTTCAGAAAATGAGAAAAAAACAGTTTATGAAGTGAATTATACAAGTGGAAAGCCATTCAAAGATGAACATCAACAGAATAGAGGAACTGTAATACTACAGATGAAAAAATAGGATCTACTAAATATATTCCTTTAGAATTTACCCAGAAGATTCAAGTTGCTGAGACTTGAAGAGTGTGAGGTATGGCCAGTCTACCATTAAAGACATTATGTAGTTACAGGAGAGACCAGTTAGATCAGTAGCACACTCTCAGAGTTATTGCCTTCTTGAAGAGTTAAGTGTCTTTTTTTTTTTTTTTTTGGCTGCGTTGGGTCTTCGTTGCTGCTCATGGGCTCTCTCTAGTTGTGGCGAGTGGGGGCTACTCTTCGTTGTGGTGTGCGGGTTTCTCATTGCGGTGGCCCCTCTTGTTGCGGAACACGGGCTGTAGGCACGTGGGCTTCAGTAGTTGTGGCACGTGGGCTCAGTAGTTGTGGCTTGCGGGCTCTAGAGAGCAGGCTCAGTAGTTGTGGTGCATGGGCTTAGGTGCTCCGCGGCATGTGGGATCTTCCCCATCAGGCATCGAACCTGTGTCATCTGCACTGGCAGGCGGATTCTTAACAACTGCTCCACCAGGGGAGCCCCTAAGTGTGTCTTTCTTTGAGAAAGGGGCCCAATAATGTAAAATTCCATGAGAGCTGATGCCATATCTGACTTATCATCACAATAAAAGTTTATAATAAAATGTCTATCTGGTGTATTCCATTGTGTCAACATAGCTAAGCTGCAACTAACTGCAAAGAATCCCCTTTCTTTTGGATTAACATAGTCTACAAGACTTATTTTGCTCAAGATTTGGAAGCATGAGTAAAGCTGCACTCATCTTTTTACACATGGAAGGTAAACACAGAGCAAAAGGCACTATTACAGGTCATTGTCACCTATCTGCACCTCTGCTTGTTTGTACAGGAAAGTAGCTGGGTCCACAGCTCCTGCAACTCCTACCACATCTTCAGCTTAAGTTTCTTTGACTTCTGGGCCAAGTGTTAGTAATCAGCCACTCTTGTAGGACAGTCTGGTCACCAGTGTTGGAGGCTTGAAAGAGGGGACATTACATCAAATTTTCCAATTTGTCCTTATACTTTCCAGAATAGCCTTGCAGTTTCCAGTTTGTGCTTGCTTCCCCTATTTGCATACGATTTCTGTTCCTGACAGCCTTCTCAGTAACAGACTTAGAAACACAGTCTAAGCCCTTATAACCAGATCCCACTGTTGAGTAAAGTTAAATCCCTATAATACATCTCTGATTATTTATAAATCTTTAGTGTTCTGGTTGAACCATCACTGATATAGTCTAATACAATTTTAAACTTCCAAAATATATTAATTAATTAATTAATTAATCCTTTAGAGGATCTTTGTATCTCTTGTGTCTACAAGGAGAACTGTCACAGAGTATGATCTCAGATATTATTTTTTGAATAAATTTAAAATAATAAATGATTGACCTAATTAATCAATGAGAGCCCTAACATTTTTATATGCATGTTTTACTCCAATATTATACTGAAAATACATGCAAATTGTAGAAATTAACAATCTTGGTCCCACAATCCACAATATGGTAAAAATTATTCTCAAGACATTTTATATATATATATATATATATATATATATATATTTCAAATATTTTTTCCACTAAACAAATCAAATTTGCAATCAAGGGAGATTATCTTGCACCCATCTTGAAACTATAAATGTATTGAAATTATGAATACATTTTGTTCCCATCATATAGTTTTCCTTGATTTAATCACACTTAAATGATTAAGCAGCCAAATAATATATTCTCCAGGTGTATGAATTATAGACACAATTTCAACTAGTCATTGTTTGGTATCCAAATTGCTCCTTAATGAACTTGTGATGCAAACAATTGTTTAAACTATCAGGCAGACATAATTTCTAACAGAGAATTTAGATGAAGGATCTTCAGGTGAATCAATTATTTTAAAAATAATTTTTAACACAAGACTTATATATAAACTTCATAATTCTCCCTTCCTCTCTGCAGAGAGCCCATGATATCTCAAGAAGTTATCTTGCTTAATATCATGAGAAAACATTATAATATTGTTTGCCCACTTACAACCCATTAATCCAAGTAAAAGTTTTTATGCATTAGAGTGAGAGGTATGGCAGGCTATTTATAAGGGCGCCCACCCATACTCCCAAGGACCTCCCATTGCTAGAGAGAAAATGAAATTCTGAACCTAAGTGCAGGGTTGGCTCCATAATTTGTGAGGCCAAGTACAAAATGCAAGTGTGGGCATTCTTGTCCAAATATCAAGGATTTCAAGATGGTAATAACAGAGCATTAAACCAACAGCAGAGCCCTCCTATGTACAGCGTTTCCTGTGACTGCCCAGGTCGCAAACTGATGATCCAGCCCTGCACAAGTATTTTATTCCCTACATCATTTTCTCCCCACATTTTTTCTTTTTCTTTTTTAACCAAAACTGTAATACTAGTATACAAAATAAGATGGGAAAAATGTGATTTGACATCATTTTAATTTTAGCCTATAATAAAACCTGCAACTTTTTTTTATAAAGGTGCCTCCTTCTTGCATCTTTTTTTTTCAATTTTGAAACTTTTAATTATTAAATTTATTGTTAAAATCTCTTTGATATCATATAGCAAATATCTGCAACATTTCCATGCTCTGAACTCATTAAAAGCATGGAATAGAGTAATGAGCATGGTAGGTTGTAAATAATTCCATCTTTTTGGTACAATAATGGACCTCATTGCTTTAGGGTCTGGAATGTACTTATATGTAGTCATTCAAAATGTTTTAAATGGTAGTACAATGTTCTTATTAAAGTAAAAGACAAATAACAAAAGCAACACACCCTACCTAATAACTGCAAAGTAATAATATGTTTACTAAAACTAACTGAGTCCTCTGAAATGTGACTCAGTGACAGAAAATCTATTATCAATTTATAATTAGATAAGGCATCTCTTTGCCCACACTCAATTAAAAAAATAATACTAGGGTGGAACACTGAATTTAAAACAGCTATTAAGATCTGCACTACCCTCATTAGAAAAGCTTCCGGAAGTTTCTCTGATACTTTACGGTTGTATTGCAAGTGACCATGAAATCTATGAGTCAGCGAAAATAAAGAAAATAAATGTCTATATTTCACAGAGCAAGAACAGCATGTCAAATTAGTTCTTCAAGGGTTAGTATAACTATATGTACACGGAAGGAACAGAATTTTCACTTCTCAACTTTAAATAACCAGGAAAAAAAATCTAATCTAACAGACAGTGAATGTTTCCCTCTGTACCTTCATTACCTTTATAATGCCAGTTATATTAAACAGGTTGCGTTAGTAATAGCAATTAGACTGCTTGACTTTATACAGAATATTGTATATAGTATATGTGGCAAGTTTATCCGATATATATGTCCTATTTAATAACAATATACCAGTGTTTCTAGGAGAAACAGGAGAATTGTGTCTATATAACAGCATTAAAAATACCATTTATTCATTTAATCTTTCATTCAAGGCTTATTGATCATTTATGAATGAGGATGATAGCTCCAAATTCATTCCCCTCTTCCAGCTTAAAATCCTCCAGGGATTTCTAATGTCTTCACAAAATTAAAATGATAAAAAATAATAATAAAAACAATCGTTCCCTAAGTCACATGCCTTGCCATTTTCATATCTGTATATATCTGTATGCCATCATCACAGAATTCCCCAAAATCACCTCTTATGATCTGAGGGGTATTTTTCTTTTATGCTTTTCTTCATACTGTTCCTTCACTTTTTCCTTTTTATAGGAACATAGGAAATCCTTCTAGACCTTCGACTGTTTATAACTCAAGTAAAGCATTAACTTTTCAGAAAATTTTAAACTCCCCACCCTTGCACTCTATCCTCTTTCCACAGTCTCAATGGGAAATAAACTTCCCTGATGAGTGAAATTTCTCACACCAAACTCTGAACTAGATCTCACCCTTCTCCATCTTCACAGACCCTGGGACTAGATGAACAATTATGAAACTTTATAAACTATAAACCTAGGGGCAAAAATGGGCTTTTACTTGAAACAGTAGAATAGAGATATTCTTAAAGTCCTTGCATGGTTCCCTCTTCAGCAATGCCCAGTTTGACTTTGTCCTTAGACTGTCACTGTTGCACCTAACCACCCTGTTTTTTCCTGTGGAACACTAATGATTTAAAACTGCAGAACAGTTTCCAATTGATTTCCAACAGAAAATGTAGGTTGACTGCATCACTGAACTAATATATAATAGATGAACAGATTTTAGAATAAATGAAATTACAGTGCATAGCTCTAGAAAGAAAGAATGAAGGAAAGAAAGAAAGCAAGAAGAAAGGAAGGAAGGAAGGAAGGAAGGAAGGAAGGAGAGAGAGAGAAAGAAAGAAAGAAAGAGAAAGAAAGAAAGAAAGAAAGAGAAAGAAAGAAAGAAGGAGAGATAGGGAGGGAGGTAGAGACAGAGGGAAGAAGGAAGACAAAGAAAGAGGGAGAAAAATAGCAAATACAATCATTTGAGAAGGAAACGATCCCATGGTATTATTTGGTACTATTTGTCTCATTTCCATACCCAAAACATATTTTGCTAAATAGAGTAACACAATTTAAAATACCAATGATATATGAGGAAACTTGAGCTCTAATAAAACATAAATCCTAATCCTGAGAAAAACAAAACAGCTCAGACTTTGTTTTATGAAACTATTAATAGATACCTTGGCCAATTGAAGAAAATCTCCTTCCAACTCGTCTCTGGAAGGAATCATGGCCTGCTTTGTGATTTTCTGAACTGTAATACCTTGCCATTCATTACAGCTTAATTCAGATTTTTGTTTTCTGATGAAACAGAAATATGTGCACCTATATGGAAGTAGGCTGTGCTAAAAGGTTCAATGCAGATTTATGTAAACTCATGTTTGTTGAATACTATTGGAGCCTGGTATTTGGGACCATTTTAAGCAGCCCTTCTAAAGTAAGCATTTTTAAACTTCTAAGGGAGCACCTGAAGGATTCTGTGAAGGTGATCCTCTGAAAAAAGAATTAAACATAAATTTTGAGTAAAACTATAAATGTTTAAAGTGTAATGTTTTGTTAATAACATTTAGAATTTTAAAAATATTCTGTAGCAATACTGAATGACAGGAAATACTGTATTGTTGTATTTTTTGCTTTGATGTAAGTAGCACTGCTGTCAAACTTAGAACTTAGAGTTATTGGGGAGGCTTTTATTGACTACTTCCAAAGTGCAGACATGAAATGTGGATGACATCATTACAATCAAGATCACATTTTAATTGACGTTCTGGGTCAAGGACATAATGCTATTTTAGGCACCGTAGATCAACAAAGTAAACATGCATCTGAAGAGGCTTCCAAAATGTAGTTATCTAATAAGATGTGTCCCAGACAATAACTTGCTTTCAGAGATAATTGTGTTTCTAAAATTTATTGGTATTTTTATCACCATTTTGTTTCTATAACACAGAGCTTATTTACCGACAATTTTATACTTTGACTAAATGAAAATATAGTTTATTATAATAGGATAAATATACTTTCACCATTAGTTAATTTCAGTCAATAAGGAGTTAAGTTTCATATTATTACCTCAGTAGATCAATAATATATAATGGCCTAGAATTTAAATACCATGTAAGAACTGAGGCATAATTATGCAACAGATTTCTAATATTATCTCAGGAATTACAAGCATGCTAAATGAGTCATTAATTTAGACACAGAAAAATAGAGATGTAAACATTGAAGCAATAATTTCTTCTGCAGACTTGTCAAATGAGCATCCCTACAAAACAGATTTCTATTGCTAATGCACAGAAATGCTCCATCATTTCTCCAGTGCTGTAGTTCCTGCCTAATACTTGCTTTCCTACTTAAGCCTAGTATTATCACCTATTACAATCAAAAGAGAAATACTGAATAGCAAAACTGTAGTCTATGTGAAGTTTTCCAAAGCCAATGAACAAACAATTTATATTTAAGCTGATGTCTGGCTTTCAGTGACTATACTTGGAGAAAACATGATAATGTGAATATATCATAAGATGTGTTGTGGTTAGAGTCTACTGGTAGACACAAAAGTACAATATTTTGGATTTATGATAAATTGTCTCATGATTTCATATATTAATTCTCATTTAGAAGTTAATATTTTCTGTATTTACACCATTTGGCTAGGGTAGAGTGTGTATCTTACAAATATCCCCATAAGCTCCTCCCAAATTGAAAAAAATAAATCATTTGTATTACAATTTGAAGATTGTTTAAAAAAAGAAATACAATCTCTTTAAATCTGTTTTGCAAAGAGCACTTATGAATGTTATACTCTGCCACATATCTCTTTTTTTAAAAAAAAAAACCTCTTTATTGGAGTATAACTGCTTTACAATGGTGTGTTACTTTCTGCTTTATAACAAAGTAAATCAGCTATACATATACATATATCCCAATATCGCCTCCCTCTTATGTCTCCCTCCCAACCTCCCTAGGCCACACCTCTAGGTGGTCATAAAGCACCGAGCTGATCTCCCTGTGCTATGCGGCTGCTTCCCACTAGCTGTCTATTTTACATTTGGTAGTGTATATATGTCCATGCCACTCTCTCACTTTGTCCCAGCTTACCCTTCCCCCTCTCCGTGTCCTCAAGTCCATTCTCTATGTCTGCATCCTTATTCCTGTCCTGCCCCTAGGTCCTTCAGAACGATATGTTTTTTTTATAGTCCATATATATGTTAGCATATGGTATTTGTTTTGTTCTTTCTGACTTAACTCTGTATGACAGATTCTAGGTCCATCCACCTCACTACAAATAATTAAATTTCATTTCTTTTTATGGCTGAGTAATATTCCATTATATATATGTGCCACATCTGCTTTACCCATTCATCTGTCAATGGACACTTAGGTTGCTTCCATGTTCTGGCTATTGTAAATAGAGCTGCAATGAACATTGTGGTACATGACTCTTTTTGAATTATGGTTTTCGCTGGATATATGCCCAGTAGTGGGATTGCTGGGTCGTATGGTAGTTCTATTTGTAGTTTTTTAAGGAACCTCCATACCGTTTGCGGTAGTGGCTGTATCAGTTTACATTCCCACCAACAATGCAAGAGTTCCCTTTTCTCCACACCCTCTCCAGAATTTATTGTTTGTAGATTTTTTGATTATGGTCATTCTAATTGGTGTAAGATGATACCTTATTGTAGTTTTGATTTTCATTTCTCTAATGATTGGTGATGTTGAGCATTCCTTCATGTGTTTGTTGGCAATCTGTGTATCTTCTTTGGAGAAATGTCTATTTAGGTCTTCTGCCCATTTTTGGATTGGGTTGTTTGTTTTTTTGATATTGAGCTGAATGAGCTGATTGTAAATTTTGGAGATTAATCCTTTGCCAGTTGCTTCATTTGAAAATGTTTTCCCCCATTCTGAGGTCTGTCCTTTCATCTTGTTAATGCTTTCCTTTGCTGTGCAAAAGCTTTTAAGTTTCATTAGGTCCCATTTGTTTATTTTTGCTTTTATTTCCATTTCTCTAGGAGGTGGGTCACAAAGGAACTTGCTGTGATGTATGGCATAGAGTGTCCTGCCTATGTTTTCCTCTAAGAGTTTTATGGTGTCTGGCATTGTATTTAGATCTTCAATCCATTTTGAGTTTATTTTTGTGTATGGTGTTAGGGAGTGTTCTAATTTCATTCTTTTACATTTAGCTGTCCAGTTTTCCCAGCACCACTTATTGAAGAGGCTGTCTTTTCTACATTGTCAATTCTTGCCTCCTTTATCAAAAATAAGGTGACCATATGTGTGTGGGTTTACCTCTGGGCTTTCTATCCTGTTCCATTGATCTATATTTCTGTTTTTGTGCCAGTACCATACTATCTTGATTACTGTAGCTTTGTAGTATAGTGTAAATACCGGGAGCCTGATTCCTCCAGCTCCGTTATTCTTTCCCAAGATTGCTTTGGCTATTCGAGATCTTTTGTGTTTCCATACATATTGTGAAATTTTATGTTCTGGTTCTGTGAAAAATGTCATTGGGAGTTTGATAGGTATTTTATTGACTCCGTAGATTGCTTTGGGTAGTATAATCATTTTCACAATGTTGATTCTTCCATTCCAAAACAATAGTATATCTCTCCATCTGTTTGTATCATCCTTAATTTCGTTCAACAGTGTCTTATAGTTTGCTGCATACAGGTCTTTGTTTCCTTAGATAGGTTTATTCTTAGGTATTTTACTCTTTTTGTTGCAATAGTAAATGGGAGTGTTTCCTTAATTTCTCTTTCAGATTATTCATCATTAGTGTATAGGAATGCAACATATTTCTGTGTGTTAATTTTGTATCCTGCTACTTTACCAAATTCATTGATTAGCTGTAGTAGTTTTCTGGTAGCATCATTAGGATTGTCTATGTACAGTATCATGTCATCTGCAAACAGTGAAGCTTTACTTCTTTTCCAATTTGGATTCCTTTTATTTCTTTTTCTTCTCTGACTGCTGTGGCTAAAACTTCCAAAACTATGTTGAATAAATTGGTGACAATGGACAACCTTGTCTTGTTTCTGATCTTAGTGGAAACGGTTTGAATTACTCACCATTGAGAATGATGTTCGCTGTAGGTTTGTTATATATGGCCTTTGTTATGTTGAGGTAAGTTCCATCTTTGCCTACTTTCTGGAGGGTTTTTATCATAAATGGATGTTGAATTTTGCCAAAAGTTTTTTCTGCATCTATTGAGATGATCATATGGTTTTTCTCCTTCAATTTGTTAATATGGTTTATCACATTGATTGATCTGCGTATATTGAAGAATCCTTGCATTCCTGGGATAAACCCCACTTGATCATGGTATATGACCCTTTTAATGTGCTGTTGGATTCTGTTTGTTAGTATTTTGTTGAGGATTTTTGCATCTATGTTCATCAGTGATATTGGCCTGTAGTTTTCTTTCTTTGTGACATCTTTGTCTGGTTTTGGTATCAGGGCAACAGTGGCCTCGTAGAATGAGTTTGGGAGTGTTCCTCCCTTGGCTGTATTTTGGAAGAGTTTGAGAAGGATAGGTGTTAGCTCTTCTCTAAATGTTTGATAGAATTTGCCTCTGAAGCCATCTGGTCCTGGGATTTTGTCTGTTGTTAAGATTTTTAATCACTGTCTCCATTTCAGTGGTTGTGACTGGTCTGCTTATATTTTCTATTTCTTCCTGGTTCAGTCTTGGGAGGTTGTGCTTTTCTAAGAATTTGTCCATTTCTTCTAGGTTGTCCATTTTATTGCTATTTAGTTGCCTGTAGTAATCGCGCATGATCCTTTGTATTTCTGCAGTGTCAGTTGTTACTTCTCCTTTTTCATTTCTAATTATATTGATTTGAGTCTTCTCACTTTTTTTCTTGATGAATCTGGGTAATGGTTTATCAATTTTGTTTATCTTCTCAAAGAACCAGATTTTAGTTTTATTGATCTTTTTTATCATTTTCATCATTTTTTCCATTTATTTCTGATCTGATTTTTATGATTTCTTTCCTTCTGCTGACTTTGTTTTTTTTTTTTTTTTCTTTCTCTAATTGCTTTAGGTGTAAGGTTAGGTTGTTTATTTGAGATGTTTTTGTTTCTTGAGGTAGGATTATACTGCTATCAACTTCCCTCGTAGAACTGCTTTTGCTGCATCCCATAGGTTTTGGGTCATCGTGTCTCCATTGTCATTTGTTTCTAGGTATTTTTTGATCTCCCCTTTGATTTCTTCAGTGATCTGTTGGTTATGTAGTAGTGTATTGTTTAGCCTCCATGTGTTTATATTTTTTACAGATTTTTTCCTGTAATTGATATCTAGTCTCATAGCGTTGTGGTTGGAAAACATACTTGATACGATTTCAATTTTCTTAAATTTACCAAATCTTGATTTGTGACCCAAGATATGATCCATCCTGGAGAATGTTCCATGAGCACTTGAGAAGAAAGTGTATTCTGTTGCTTTTGGATGGAATGTACTATAAACATCAATTAAGTCCATCTTGTTTAATGTATCATTTAAAGCTTGTGTTTCCTTATTTATTTTCATTTTGGATGACCTGTCCAATGGTGAAACTGGGGTGTTCAAGTCCATTACTATGATTGTGTTACTGTTGATTTCCCATTTTATGGCTGTTAGCATTTGCTTTATGTATTGTGGTTCTCCTATGTTGGGTGCATAAATATTTACAAGTGTTATATCTTCTTCTTGGTTTGTTCTCTTGATCATTATGCAGTGCCCTTGTCTCTTGTGATAGTCTTTTTTTCAAGTTCATTTTGTCTGATATGAGAATTGTTATTCCAGCTTTGATTTCGATTTGCATGGAATATCTTTTTCCATCCCCTCACTTTCAGTCTGTATGTGTCCCTAGGTCTGAAGTGGGTGTCTTGTAGACAGCATATATACAGGTCTTGTTTTTGTATCCATTCAGCCAGTCTATGCTTTTTGGTTGGAACATTTGATCCAATTACATTTAGGTAGTTATCGATATGTATGTTCCTATTACCATTTTCTTAATTGTTTTGGGTTTGTTATTGTAGGTCTTTTCTTTGTCTTGTGTTTCCTGCCTAGAGAAGTTCCTTTAGCATTTGTTGTAAAGCTGCTTTGGTGGTGCTGAATTCTCTTAGCTTTTGCTTGTCTGTAAAGGTTTTAATTTTTCCATCAAATCTGAATGAGATCATTGCTGGGTAGAGTAATCTTGGTTGTTGGTTTTTCCCTTTCATCACTTTAAATATGTCCTGCCACTCCCTTCTGGCTTGCAGAGTTTCTGCTGAAAGAACAGCTGTTAATCTTATGGGGATTCCCTTCTATGGGAAGGGAATGTTATTTGTTATGTTATTTGTTATTTCCTATGTTATTTGTTATTTCCCATGCTGCTTTTAATATTTTTTGTGTATTTAATTTTTGATAGTTTGATTAATATGGGTCTTGGTATGTTTCTCCTTGGATTTATCCTGTATGGGACTCTCTGTTCTTCCTTGACTTGATTGACTACTTCCTTTCCCGTATTAGGGAAATTTTCAACTATAATCTTTTCAAATATTTTCTCAGTCCCTTTCTTTTTCTCTTCTTCTTCTGGGACCCCTATAATTCAAATGTTGTTGCATTTAATGTTGTCCCAGTGGTCTCTGATACTGTCCTCAGTTCTTTTCATTCTTTTTTCTTTATTCTTCTCTGCAGTAGTTATTTCCACTATTTTTTCTTCCAGGTCACTTATACATTTTCCTGCCTCAGTTACTCTTCTATTGATTCCTTCTAGAGAATTTTTATTTTTATTGTGTTGCTCATCATTGTTTATTTGCTCTTTAGTTCTTGTAGGTCCTTGTTAAATGTTCCTTGCATTTTCTCCAGTTTATTTCCAAGATTTTGGATCATCCTTACTATCACTACTCTGAATTCTTTTTCAGGTAGACTGCCTCTTTCCTCTTCATTTGTTTGGTCTGGTGGGTTTTTATCTTGCTACTTCATCTGCTGTGTGTTTCTCTCTGTCTTCTCATTTTGCTTAACTTACTGTGTTTGGGGTCTCCTTTTTGCAGGCTGCAGGTTCATACCTCCAGTTGGTTTTGGTGTCTGACCCCAGTGACTAAGGTTGGTTCAGTGGGTTGTGTAAGCTTCCTGGTGGAGGGGACTAGTGCCTGTGTTCTGGTGGATGAAGCTGGATCTTATCTTTCTGGTGGGCAGGTCCACGTCTGCTGGTGTGTTTTGGGGTGTCTATGACCTTATTATGATTTTAGGCAGCCTCTCTGCTAATGGTACGTGTTGTGCTCCTGTCTTGCTAGTTGTTTGGCATAGGGTGTCCAGCACTGTAGCTTGCTGGTCGTTAAGTGGAGCTGGGTCTTAGCATTGAGATGGAGATCTCTGGGAGAGCTTTTGCTGATTAATATTACGTGGGGCCGGGAAGTCTCTGGTGGACCAATGCCCTGAACTCAGCTTTCCTATCTCAGAGGCAGAGACCTGCCTGACAGCCGGCTGGACCAGCAAGACCCTGTCAGCCACACAGCTCAGAAGAAAAGGGAGAGAAAAAGAAAGAAAGAAAGAGAATAATACAATAAAATAAAATAATTAAAATTAAAAAAATATTAAAAATAAAACAAATGAAAAAGTAATTAAAAAATGAAAAAAAAAATAGAAAGAAAGAAAGATGAGAGCAACCAAACCAAAGAAGTAATCCACCAATGATAACAGGTGCTAAAACCTATACTTAAAAAAATATATATACATGGACAGACAGAACTCTATGACAAATGGCAAAAGCAAAGCTATACAAACAAAATCACACAAAGAAGCATACACCTACACACTCACATAAAGAGAAAAAGGATAGAAAAATTTATATCTATATATAAAAAAAATAGGAAGAGAACAACCAAATCAATAAACTAATCTACCAATGACAATAAACTCTAAATACTAAACTAAGATAAACACAAAGCTAGAAACAAATTAGATGCAGAGAGCAAACTCCAAGTCTACATTTGCTCCCAGAGTCCACCACCTCAATTTTGGGAGTATTCGTTGCGTATTCAGGCATCCCACAGATGCAGATTACAGCAAGTTGACTGTGGAGATTTAATCCACTGCTCCTGTGGCTGCTGGGAGAGATTTCCCTTCCTCTTCCCACCCAGACAGGGCGGGATAAAAGGAGAAGTTGATTATGGGGCTCTGGCTCACTCAGGCTGGGGGGCAGTGGGTATGAAATAGAGGGCGAGCCTGCGGCGGCAGAGGCCAGCATGATGTTGCAACAGCCTGAGGTGCGCCATGTGTTCTCTGGGGAAGTTGTCCCTGGATCATGGGACTCTGGCAATGTTGGGCTGCACAGCCTCATGTGAGGGGAGGTGTGGATAGAGACCTGTGCTTGCACACAGGCTTCTTGGTGGCTGTAGCGGCAGCCTTAGCGTTTCATGCCCGTCTCGTGTCTGTGCTGATAGCCGCAGCTCGCGCCTGTCTCTGCAGCTTGTTTAGGTGGTGCTCTGAATCTCCTCTCCTCACATACCCTGAAATAATAGTCTCTTGCCTCTTAGGCAATTCCAGACTTTTTCCCAGACTCACTCCCGGCTAGTTGTGGCGCAGCAGCCCCCTTCAGGCTGTGTTCACACAGTCCTCTTTCTGGGATCTGACCTCCAAAGCCGGAGTCTCAGCTCCCAGCCCCCACCCACTCTGGCAGGTGAGCAGGCAAGTCTCTCAGGCTGGTGAATGCTGGTTGGCACCAATCCTCTGTGTGGGAATCTCTCCTCTTTGCCCTCTGCACCCCTTTTTCTGTGCTCTCCTCCAATGCTCCGAAGCTTCCCCTCCACCACACCCCGTCTCCACCAGTGAAGGGGCTTCCTAGTGCGTGGAAGCTTTTCCTCCTTCACAGCTCCCTCCCAGTGTTTCAGATCCTGTCCCTATTCTTTTGTCTCTGTTTTTTTTCTTTTTTCTTTTGCCCTACCGAGGTACGTGGGGGAGTTTCTTGCCTTTTGGGAAGTCTGAGGTCTTCTGCCAGTGTAGGTGTTCTTTAGGAGTTGTTCCACATGTATATGTATTTCTGATGTATATGTGGGGAGGAAGGTGATCTCCACGTCTTACTCCTCCGCCATCTTGAAGGTCTCTCCCTTGTATCTCTCATATTTTTTATTATTACAATAAAAAGATAGTCTGTTTAGAATGTGTAATGTAGTACAATATGCAAAAAGACAGAGTTCTATAACTTGTGATTCAAGGTGACTTCATAAATAAGAGAGTACTCATTATGAGTTTAGTTTCACTCCTTAGATGGTTCTCAGCATGGGCTTCAGGTCATATTATAATGATAACATGTAAACAAATATTAACATTCTTTAAAGTACTTTACAAAGCAGTTTCCTATACATCATATTCTATAATTCCATGACATTTAACAAAAATTATCTGAATTTCACAGCTCAGACATTGAGGCTCAGAGAGATTAAGACTCACCCAATGTTACACAGCTAATAATTGGCAGAGTCAACATTTTAATCCAGTTCTTACAACACTAAAACCACACTCTATACACTACAGTAAGTTACCTCCAATTTAAATATAATAGAACATATAATATATAATTCAAGTTATACCTAATATTTATGTGGAACACATATGAATTAAAAAGGCCTTTTGGGTGTAGTAGTTGGGGAAATAGAAACATGATAAGTCTAAATGATTTTCTCAGGTTTGTCGTAACGTTGTACTGGAGCGTTTGCAATAGGATCCTCATCCTATTTTCCTATTTATTGTGTTTTTCTCCCGATTACAACATTTAGAGAATGAAGGACATTACCATAAATAGTTACTAGAGAAAGAACAGTGTTGTTAAATCACTTTTCAAATAGATTCATTAGTGATACTACCTAATTTCATAGCTATGTTTGCCTTTTCCCAGTTAAGACTGAAATGAATAAGAATATTTCAATGCCAACCAAGTAGACATTAATTGAAAGCCTGAGGGATTCAAATATAAATTAAAAAAATAAAAGGAGAAGGGAGAGAAAGAGGAGGAGGAGAAAAAACTACTGTATGACCCTTGGAGGAGTTAGCATTTTTCTTGAGAGGCAAAGATGTGAGTGGTTAAGAGTAGCCTCTGGTGTGAGACTATATGGATCAGGTCCTAGCTGCATTAACTTTGGCCTTTTCTTTAACTGTCTTTGACTTAAAATCCTCCTCTGTAAAATAGGCATGGTAATATACATAGTGCACTGAGTTGTAGTGAAAAGTCCATTCTAGGTAAAGAATTTAGAGCAGGACCTGGTACATAGTAACCATTCTGTAAGTATCAGCCATTGATTGTATGTATGTTTTTCTTTGTGGGTTAGGAGGAGATAAAAGTATGAAATATCTAAGCTTTATTGTTTTATCTGGCTACTGCTATCATCATACTGATATAAACAAATTTTATGTTACAAAAGCATTGCCACAAATCTCAAATGTACACATACATTTTCTCGGATAGCTATTAAACCCCTGAGTAGAACTCACCACATTCCATCAACACATAGCCACTGGCCTAGGTAAGGTTTAGCGCTTGTTTTTAAACAGCACTAAAGTAATATTTTGGATTGATTAATTACCTTATTGATTGATGAACCACTGGAAAACTTATTTAGTCTCATGATTCAACTCTTTTTCATTCTGCTTAATAACAAGATAGCTTCTAACAGGCAAAGAGTACCTTTCATTAGTTCAGAATTCTGAACAAAAATAATTGCAAACTGTTACATTTGATCTCTGAAATAAAATGTGATATACATGTAAGTAAACATAACATATCAAAAAGCAACTTTAAAATTAACAATAGGCACAGTTGAGTGCTTGTCATGCAACAAGTGACTTACATATATTACTGTTGTAAAGCTCTACAAAGGATATATTATTATGTATATTTTTTTCATCGGCTGAGAAAAAATGAGTTTCAGAAATATGAAGGGATTTCCCTAAAGCAAGAGCTAGAAAACTGAGGATTTGGGATTTGATGCCACCCTCACTCCTTATTTGAAAGGTAACATTGAATAGTCTTGTCTGTTGGGATAAAAATGGGTGAGAATCTGGGGCAACTGTATAAAATTACAAGCAAAATCGGAGGGAAATACAGCTGCTTAGCATGAATTTGGGGTGGAGGTGATAAAAATCTATAATATGCAAGGCTTTAGAATGTGTCGTTTGTCCCTATGATATTTTTAGAATTCTGTTTTAAAATATTTTAATATGTACGTTATCACATATTTTTGGCATAGCACTTTTTGTTTTTGACACATATTCATTAAATTTAATAATCTTGTATAAATATGACTGTTTTTGAACTAGATTTAGGCTCTTGATTTCAATAGACTAATAACAATATTAAAAATTTTATATATCTTACCCACTCTAAAAAACGTAGTATAGTTTTAAATCTACATTATATAAATATGCATAGACATAACATATTGACAGAACCTTTATTTAAAATATGAATTAATATATTATATACAATATAAATAAAGGTGTATCATACATATATATATTTCTTTTTTCTGAATAATTTTTGTTTCAAGGATTAGATATCATGCTGACAATCACCTTGAAAATACACAAACTTGTTTATTTTGGGAGGGCTTATTTTCATGGTTGATAACTTCAGTAATATCTTTATTCATAAATGCATAGATTCACAGTTTATAAAATGGATTTGGCACTTAAAATTGGATACTTGTTTATTGTAAATGGTTATTTTGCAAATAGCTTTACAAGAAACACTTTTCTTTTCTAACCATATAAATAAAATGAATCATACAGCCTTACTAGTCTGAATCTATTACTACACTCAGATGCCGTATTTTGTGACCTTGTTTCCTTCTGTGTTTTATGCATTTGTACATAGTATTTCCCTTGGTAGGAACTGAATGTAAAAATTAATGTGTAAATATTTGCTAAATTGTTATTCTGATGTTATATTACCAGTTTTTTAAATTCTATTTTTAAAGTATCAATATTATAAAAGTAGACTTCTATATAAAAATATTTCTATACTTATATACATCTTCTATATACACTTATTTATAATGTATATGCACATGTATATGAAAATGCATATATATATTTATATTCCATGTAATCATACATATATATATATATATATATATATATTTATTTTTTTTTTTTTTTGCGGTACGCGGGCCTCTCACTGTTGTGGCCTCTCCTGTTGCGGAGCACAGGCTCCAGATGCGCAGGCTCAGCGGTCATGGCTCACAGGCCTAGCCGCTCCGAGGCATGTGGGATCTTCCCGGACCAGGGCACGAACCCGTGTCCCCTGCATCGGCAGGCAGACTCTCAACCACTGCGCCACAAGGGAAGCCCCATATATATTTATTTTTATCGATTTACTGCTTTTTCTCTTCTGCTTAGATTTTTACCAGTTACATGATTTGCTTGTTGATTTTTTCCTCCAGGAATAAACAAACTATCACAAACTCATGAAAACCAATAGAAACAACAGGCAAGATTTAGACAGAGTCTTCAAAACAATACACTGATAATTTATATTTTTAATCAAATGAGTTAATCCATAAAATAATTTACTGAAAGTAATGGTCAATTCAATTAACAGAGTTAAGCAAAGAACCTCAGGTTGACACCATCAAACAGTGCTGAACAGTTGCTTCAACACTAGCTGGTCATTATGAGACAGGAAATATCACAACAGAGGTCTGCCCACTTAATCACTGTCTTCAAGGGAAATTTTGAGGAATTTCAGTTTATAATGGCATTTCTTCCTTCCCTCACCTACATTTCAACCTCAACAATTCTCCACTATCCAGTGAACCATAGCCATGTCCTGTCCAGCAAGGTCTGTATTTCACGGGTGTTAATCTTCATTGCGTGGTTTATCTCAGACCTAGGCATAGTGGCTGCTTTTTATATCTTTATTACTCTTTATGACATTAAATATTCTTTGTATTAAATTATTCTCTTTAAACTACTATGTGGTTTCTGTCTCCTAATTGGACTCTGAATTATACAATTGACATTTTCTTTAATCATTACATTTAAGTGATGAAAATTTATCATATCTCTCTGATTGCATTTTAAAGTCTGGATTAATAGAGAAGTCAAATAGAAGCAGGTAGGTCCAGTAAATAATCTATGACAAACAATCAATAGTTGGTAATGGCTTGGTTCAGCCTGGTAGTAGTCTGCCACATTCTGTATATAATTTGAAGGTAGGAAAAACAAGATTCACTGAGGCATCAAATATGAGATATGTTAAAAAGGAGATTTCAAGGTTGACTCCAGGTCTTCAGCCTTAACAACTGGAAAAATTATGTTACTTTATACCATAATGGTGGAGCATGTGAAAGGAGTAGATTTGGAGGAAAATATCTGGTGTTTATTTTTTAACTAGTTAAGTTTACATTTATATTAATTATGCAAGGAAAATGTTGATGACAATTGGATTTATGAGTGTAGACAGATATAAGTGGATAAATTTGAGATTCAATAATCAAAGCAATAAAACAAAGAACAGTTCAGAAGACTGACTTCTGGGACATTCCATCATTCAAAAGTAAGAGAGACATAGGAAACCAGAGAGTTAGTTGAAAATTGAACAAAATCTTGATCTAGAAGCACAGATTTAGCATGCAGGTCAAGGGAGAAAAGAGTGGTTGGCCCTAACAAATGTTATTTATAGTTCAAATTATATGAGGGCTAATAAAAAGTCATTGGATTTTGCAATTTGAAGTCACTGGTAAGTTGACAGGAGCAATTTTAGTAGAACAATAAAAGCAAAAGTCTAATTAAAATGAGTGTAAGAGAGAATAAGAGGAGAAATATTTGACACTGGTTAACAAATATAACTTTTAAGGAGTTTTGCTGAGAAAAATGGTGGTGGCTCTAGAGAGATGAGGGATCAAGATAGAGTTTTCTTTTTTCTTTTTTTAATGGGTTAGAATTATATATTAATACTTTGGGGAATATTTTAATGGAGAAGGAAAAAGTAATACATGAAAGAGACAGAGGAGAATTGCTATAGCAATATCCTTGAGTTGTCAGGGGACATAGATTCTGTTGAATAAGATAAGGGATTGTCCCTAGCCAAAGGCACTGAGTATCCATAGTGACAAAAGAGAAGATAGTAGGTAGGCATAGGTGAAGGTAGTAAGTGGGTGCAGTAGTGGAAACCTGGACATGTTCCCTTCTGATTACGTTTTCTTTACTGGTAGAAGAGAAAATAAGGCCATCATCTGAGAAGAAGGAGAGTGTAGGTGGATTTAGGAGGCTTAAAGAGATAGGAGAAAGAATATAATATTTTAGCAGGAGAGTGGGAAAGTACATAGGCAAGGGAAATGTAGAATGGGCCCACTTGTGGTTTGTAAATTGTGAATTTAAAGTGAAACCAGTCAGCAATGTTGTGAGTCTGTGGTGTAAGGGTTACATTCCAGACACTTTCAGTGGCACTCATGCAGACAGAATATAAATAGAGAGCTGCATTAACTGCGAGTTGTATTTTTTAAGACCCTAAAATTAAATGATTGAGGGACAAGGGGCTTGCATTGGTGTGAATGCCAGTGTTGATAATGTTCATGAAATTTCAGCTGAGGAAGGAGAGAAGTGAAGACATGATTGGTTGAAAGACAGTGAAAAATGGTTGGATCCATGGTTCAATGTTCGTAAAGGTTTGAGGTACTGATGGAGTTGGGAAATTAGAGAAAGTGATCTGGAAACGTATGCAGTGATATTTGGAAAACACAATGTTGGAAATTTAATATAGAAAGGTCACAGTTGAATGTTAGTAATGGGAAAGCCTACGACAATATTGGTAAAAATGAGATGACAAATGGTGGGAAAAAATAACCTCAGAGGCATGGAGTTCTAGATTATTAAAATTATTATCTCTGTGGATCGTTTACATGGTGATCCCTGAATTCACAGAGACTGACTTCCTGAGAAAATTCAATAAAAATAATGTATGTTAAATTTCATTTTTTCATTTGCTGAGCTAGTTAAGGGTTTCAGTTGCATACTGACTTACTATATTGCAATTTATTGACACATTTATAGCCTATGAAAAAACAGCTCGGAAATAGTCTTTTTAGTATGCACATTGAAAAGGCGATTCTTTTCTGCTCACTGAAAATAACCAAATATTACTCATGAGAGTCAGGTAATGTCTCTTCAGTGCAGATATAAATATATAACGCCATTTGACCAATGTTATTATTTCATCATATAAGAGCAGTCAGTTTCAATATACGGTTTTTATCAATCTCATAAATTTATATTTAAATAAAAATAGAATGTATAGGAAACCAGGGACGTGCTCTAAAGGGAAATATACAAAAATAAGACAGGTTTGCCAATGTTAGGATTTATAGCCCACTATTAACCCAGTAATTAAACTTTTGGAAATGTGTTCTGTTTATTAGTTCTATGTTCATAATATGTAGGTATTGCCATTTTTAACTAAGAGAATGAAGTGATTTTTCCACTGTGTTACTATATATGTTTTAAGTAATATTTCATAAATATTTGTTCATCCATAAGTAAAAAGATTCTAGTTGAAAGTAATGTCCTTAGTAATTTGCAATGAATTATATAATTTTCTAACATTAAGTCATTCTACTTTTTTCTCTTTATGTTGCTTGGGGGGATGTTCTACTTTATAACTTTTATTAGAAAATGTAAGAAATTATAAGATTCTTATATACAAGTATGCTTACCACTAAAGCTTTTAATAAATTGGAAAGTACCTTTAATATTCTGTTTTATTTAATTTTTAGTGTTATATTTAACCTATATGCTGAAAGAGTACCAGCATAAGCCAAATTTAATATAAGAGCAATTTGTATATACTATTGATAAAGACAATTGCATGTTATTCTTCATTTCCAGTTACCTTTAATAGCAAGCTGATTTAATTCAATACCAAAGAATTTTATTAAGCATACTGTATTTAAAGTACTTTGCTTGATGTAGGGAAATCCTTAAATGAGGTAAAAAGAGGCACATAAGTCATGGTGAGAGGTATTGTTGCAGATATTTAGTAAAAAGTAGAAAAAAATTAATCTTTGTTTGGGGAAGCCTTTTAAACCTTAAAATTCATGAAAAAAGATAAAGAAACTGATGTTATGACCTAAACATTTTAAATGATATGCTAATAGTTTTAAAACAAGCAAAATTATGCAGAAAAATTCAACAAAATTTGAAAATTTTTGCAAATGAGGGATGAAAAATGTGTTAATATCTTTAATACACAGTTCACAAAATTCAATAAAATGACTGTAAACATTTCCCAGTAGAAATACTGTGAAGGTTTATGGAGGGAGATTAGTGAGAATCCTAGGGTTAACCGGAGGCTTCTCTTGAACTCATAAGATGGACAAGTGATAAATATCGTTCTTCAGTTTCTAACAGAGCTGAGAGACATAGTACTCGTTTTGAAAGGTAGCTTTAAATTTTAGTGAAGCAAATGTGAGGCCAAAAATATTGAAGACATGAGTGCTTTGTGGTCAATAAAATGTAATTACAAACAAGTAAAAGATTTCAGTATGTTTGCTCAATGATGGCAAATCCCAAGGTCATCTAACTGGTTCAGTTTATGTTTTGGTGGGGGCCACTGATAATGTTAAGTTTTCATTCATGAGGTTATGATTAAAAGAGAAGACAGGGGCTGAAGAAATTGTCACTTAGAGTGATGACTGTGCATTGTAGTATGCACAAATTATAAATGATTATATTAGGGTTCTCCAGAGAACAGAACCAGTAGGCTGTGTGTGTATATATATATATATATATATATATATATATATATATATATATATAGAGAGAGAGAGAGAGAGAGAGAGAGAGAGAGAGAGAGAGAGAGAGAGATTGATTTATCACAAGGGATTGGCTCACACAATTATGGAGGATAAGTTCAATGATCTGCTGTCTGCAAAGTGGAGCCCAAGTAGCTATTTGTGTAGTTCCAGGCTAATTCTGAAGACCTGAGAACCAGACAAGTCAATAGTGTAAGCCCCGATCCAAATCCAAAGGAGAGCTGAAACCTATTGGCAGGAGAAGATGGATTTCCCTGCTCAAAGAGAAAGTGAATTCACCCTTCCTCTACCTTTTGTATTCAGGCTGTCAATGAATTGGATAATATCCACCCACATAGATGAGGGTGATCTTCTTTACTCCGTCTATAGATTCAGATCCTCACCTCTTCTGGAAACATCCTCACACACCCACCCAGAAATAATGTTTTACATGCTACTGGGGCATCCCTTAGACCAATCATGTTGACATTTAAAATTACCTATCACAGTAATATAACAAATATGATGTTAGGGAGATCTTGAGATTATTGAAGAGGCCTAGTTTGGAAATTAGTCTCAGGGTCTCAAATTTAACTTCAACAAAGCGAGAGAGTGGCATGGACATATATACACTACCAAACGTAAAATAGATAGCCAGTGGGAAGCAGCCACATAGCACAGGGAGATCAGCTCGGTGCTTTATGACCACCTGGAGGGGTGGGATAGGGAGGGTGGGAGGGAGGGAGACGCAAGAGGGAAGAGATATGGGAACAAATGTATATGTATACGTGATTCACTTTGTTATAAAGAAGAAACTAACACACCATTATAAAGCAATTATACTCCAATAAAGATGTTAAAAAAAAAAAAATTATACTGGCTGTGGCATCTTGCTGGTCCAAAGTGCTTGAGATTAATCACTTGCCCTGTCTTCCATTGTATATGTAGGGTGCTGGTACTGTTGAGTGTGACAGCTCACTTTCTGTGTGTTCACACTTGAAACACATTTATGAATCACTTTATTTTTCTACTAACTTATTATTTGAATATTGAATATTCCACTATTCATTCCATTTTAATAATTCTATTGTTGGCTAATTCACAAACATTTTCAACTGAATATGATCAAGTACAGTTTATTAGTCTTTTACCACTCTGCAATATTTTGTAAGATTATAATGTAAATTATTTGTTTTTTCCATGGCCCTTAACCACCTAGAATTATGGTTTCCAGATGTTTCTTAGGTAAGGGATTAAGCTTGGGATATATTCTTCATTTTCTTTTTCTGAAAGCTATGTTTAAATTTTAACAGAGCAGAGAGAAACTTGCCTCCAATAACTTTAGAAAAGTAATTTCACAGTATGACGCGTTGGTATTTTCTGAATTGATTTAGATTCAATAATTCAGTTACTAAGACCTTCAGTCTTGAATCAGTCCCTAGTAGTGCTGCTTTTGACCATCATAGATTCCAGGTAGTCTATTTGCTTGCCAAGTTTAATGTTTCATCGTAAATCTCTACCTTAATTCACATGGCTGACCCTGTCCTTTCTCAAAATGTTATGGGCTATCCTTACCCCTTATGTTTTGCCTCAAACTTCAGCACATTAATTTTCATCCTTTAAAATGTCCTTACTCATTTAGAAAAACAAAGATTTTAGGCTAGTGTTATAGTTTAAATTCTTGCTTCAATTTATTACAGTTCCAAGCAGTTCCTTGAATCATTCATGCTAAGGAGGATTACTGTCAGATTGAAAGCAGGATTTGTAATGCCAATAGAGGGAAACTATCAGAAATATGCCATTAGCTTTCCCTTCAATCCCTTTTAAATGAAAGTACAGAAGGAAAGAAAAATTGTAACACACAAAAATAAACAAAGTATGTCTTAAATTGTTTGTAATAGTTTTGTTAACTACTGATTACTAAAATCCAATTGCCATCTTCTCGGTGATTATAAGGACCCAAATGCTCAAGAGCTCTGTTTGTTGTAAATGCCACAGGGAAATGACTACATGAATGAGCAGACCCATAAAACAGCTGACAGATATTTTGTGATTGAATTGACTATAATTTCAATCAAAATATTCTGCATCCAAATAGGAAAAATAGTCTTAAGTGCCAGTAGGTATTTGAGGGTTGATTCATCTTGTATCTGCTTTCCTTAGCCAGGAAACTCCATAAATAAACATTAACTCTTTTAGTTCAAGTAATATATCCAGGAGTCCCTATTGGATTGTTAATACTATAATCAGTCACCACAACTTTAGATTAACTCTAATCAGCTGGATGCTCACCAAGATAGAAATGAAAAACATCCTAGTTGAATTTTATTGAGATTTCATAGGGAGAAAGGAGAACTCTAGCATATGGGTAGGTGTTTCCTTGGTAATATACACATGCTTGATACATGATTCTGATCAATAAAGAGATAGAAAAGGGCACTATGTATATGAATGGAATCTTTAGTAAAATGTTCTTCATTTTAACCCCAACCTTACTCCCTTTGTGTTCTAATGCTCAGACATGGGTCTTTGAAATTCTTTGGACTCAAAGACCTTTCTTGATTCTATTACACTGACCCTGAATGCTTTCCACTTATTTCAGCTTTGAGTCAATCCTGTTTGCTTTGAGTAAACCCACTGAATTATCTCATGTCCCTGATGTTCAACAATGACAATGACCAATCTGGTCAGGTCCACAAGAAGCGAGGTACTTCTGACCTACAAAATCATGACAAATAATAGCCTACTATAGAGGCATATTTTTGTTCATATTTACGTAAATATTTACATAAATTGTAAATATTTACATAAATTGAATATAATATATAAATATATATTATATAAATTTATATATACACAAATATTATATATAATACAAATTAATTAAAATATAAATAAATGATCCACAAAGAAATATTTGGTTAATTAAAGCATGCACACATAAATGATGCAAACTTGAAAATAATACATGCGTAAATGTTTAAAAATGAAAACTGTTTATGAAATCATGGTAAACAAAATCCTCTGTTATAAAACTATACACATATACAGTCTCATTTGAATATCTACAACAATATCTAATACATGGTAGCTACTAATACAAATTTCTTGAATTAATAAACATTTTAAACAAAGATTAGTAAAATAAAACCTTCCATTTATTTATCTAGCTTCATCTGTTCATTAAGAAAGGAAATATAAAACAACAAAATGATGGTAAGTTTTCTCTGAGTGGTGAGACTATGGGTGAATCTAAGGTATATTGTCCCTAGAATTTTTTTGTGTTATCCTAATTTTCTATAAGCTTCATTAATTACATTTATTCTCTCTCTTTCTCTCTCACTCACACACACACACACACACACACACACACAATCAAATGCGGTCAAATTGAGGACCATGAATAGAGGGGTATGCCACAGAAGTGAGATGTAAATGAAACTTTCTAGGGAAACCCTTAAAAGCAGAGGAGTTCTACAAAGCACTACAATACCCACACTTCTCAATGTCTCACCCGTTAGATTAGGTGTAGACAGCCTGCACACACAGTGGTCAACATTGTGAGTGAGAGGTAACCCACACAGATTATACTCTGTATGTAATGTTGCCTAAGAAATCAGCTTAAAATGATATGGTTTTGTTTTTCTCATAAAGCTATAGATAGACAGTTGATCTAGGTTTGGCTGGATAACTTTTCTAGCCATTTTTAATGTTACATGTCTGGTACTTGGTTGGTTGTCATCTGGGAAAAAAAGAGGTAATTGGGCCATGTGTCTCTCTTCTTCTAGTGGCCTAGTTTATACATAACATCATCTTCTGTTAGAGATGGAAAAGATCAAGAACAGGAAACGGACATGTAAAAGGCTTCCAAGCTTTTTAGGGTATCACATGTACAACTATTCCTTTGAGCAAAGAGAGTTATATGGTTGCCTATAATGTTAGAGAATCAGGACTCTGTAAAGTTATCTGGCAAAGGGTATCTATACAGGGAGGAGTGAAAAATTGGGGTCATTAACATCACTCTGCCACAGAATATCTGTACAGCAATGGAAGCTTCTTAATCTGGAAACTGGCCTAGCTAAAGTGAGCCAGACTTCAGAGCCCATTGATAGTTAACGTTTACTCTCATGGGCTAACTCAGATTTGCTGGGTCGGGTCTGCTAAGTTAGCAATCCTAAAAGAGTATATATAATAAATAAGCCTCCAGCTTTATACATCTGTGTCTTCTCTGTCTACTTTTGGTCCATGAACTCTCATTAAATATCTCTATTGACTCTGATTACTGACAGGTCATTGATTTCTCCAGTGATGTCTGGGGATGAAACATGCAAAAGATCCCATGAAGCTGGGTCGTGTGAGAAGTAAAGTTTGTAACACCATGCCAAGGCACTTTTCAACATGGATTAGGAGTTTTGTCAATGCTTGTGATAGAATAGTAAAAAGTTATTCAAACGCTTTGGCTCTATACAAGTCTTCTGGGGTTATATATATGTGTTAACTTGCAACCAATCAAGGTCTTCCACTTTACACCCTGAGTTCGGATGAATCATAGTACTGTTTATTTTTCCAGAACAATCAGTTCCACAGGGTTACTAGGATTTCCATTTTGTCATCATAAGCAACCTCTAAGGGCAGAGAAGTATGGCCGAGTAACTACTCAAGGCAAGGTCAGTGTCCACTTTCATGTATTCTATCTTTGATCTAAGTAATATGAACTGCCCATCCATTCACTGAAGTTAAATAAGTTATCCACAAATCTACTGAAGTCAAAGCAGGCAAAAATGAACTACACATCTATCAGCTGAGATTTAAAAAAGAGGAGTTTCTTTTTCCCCTTGGGGGAAAAAATAAGCATGCAATGTTCTTCAAATTTCCTTCATATCCCTCCTAATACCTATGTTTGATCTCACCCAACATAGAGGAAGGTACATCTGTTCTGACAAGACTGCAATGCATCAATCCCTTGAATTGTTGTAACTGGTATTTTCCCTACCTTCCTTTTGGTTGAATATAGCTAGCACTTTCGCATCTCATGAAAATATTTTTTTTTCAAAATATACCATAATTTTCTTCATGGTGCTCTTCTGAACCTATTTCTTCAGACATTTATGTTTGTCCATCATTATGCTCTGATGCTAGAAGAAACTCTAAATATACCTTTGTTTAAAATTGTCTTTCTTTTAAAATCAGTTCCACCAAGACTGTTATGTAAAACTGTGTAAAAGGGTCATTGTATGTATTTTTCCATAAGTGGATGGGGTGGACACATGCTCCACTGTGTCAGGAACCTGGGATCAGGGAACTCAGAGATGCCTGCTTTAGATTCTAAGATGATGTCAGCAAAGGTGTATATCTACCACCAAAGATCTAAAACAAACAGGTAATTTGAAAGAGAAGTAAATTTACTGCACAGGGAATTTCCAAATTGATAGGCTCCTGGTAAGCAGAGAAAAGGAGGCTAGAGTTCAATCCGTGAAGTATAAAAAAAGCAAGCAAACAAACATACAAATAAAGAAGCAAACACAACCAGAATTCCTATACTCTAGGTCAAAAGGTGAAGGAATGAAAGAATTAAAGGGACAAGGGAAGCTAGTCAATATGCAACATGCTGTGGATGCTTGAAACAAATAGCAGAGCAGATGGACTGATCACACATACACATACACAAATTAGATTTGGCTGCTCTACTAGAACACAGATGTAGACAAGCCAAAATGCACTAATTTAAATATATAATTGATATGCCAATTTAGGTTAGGAAAAAGAATCATTTATAAAATGCTCAATTAAAACAAGGCAGAAAAAGAGAGAAAGACAAAAAAGAAACAAAGAACAACAGCAATAGATTAATCTTACAAATCAACTGCAATGAAAACAATTGCATGCAGGGCAAGGTATTTAGGATATCTTAGGCAAGGGTACATTAGTCTGAAGCATAGTTCTCTAGCTTCTCCTATCCAAAATGGTCAAGGCAAGTTAACATAGACTATCCAATACAGACTGAAATGTTTTCAGGAGATGTAGTCAAAGTTTAAACTTTAACCCAGCAGTTCTGAATATATGCCCATGAACTTGACATGTAGGATGTTAACATCGATTAAGTGCTTCTCAAATGATCATCTTTAGTCCCTTTCATATTGGAAGTTAGAACTTTTGGGGGGGATGGAGAACATAAATCGAACAACTAGTATGATTTGAGGTGAATTATCGTAGGAAGGATAAGAATGAAGCAAAAATTCCTTAGTCCTCATTATTTAACACTTTGTATGAAAACAGGGAGTCTGACCTCACGGAAAATTGAAATTATACTGTATTGCTTTATTGATATATTACTGTGATCTTAAAATTGTGAGTTTTTTGCAAGCTAATTTGAGTTTAATGAGATTCAGAGAATATTATCTCAGTAATAATTTTCTATTTTGAAAAGGTTACATTTAATTAGAAACATGAAAATAACTAATTGAAATAATACCGATCACTTAAAGATGTTAAACGATAACATCTTATGCACCAAGCATGATTTTGATTAAAAATATGACCTTGTAGATTTGGAGCCATTTGAAGTAAAAGGGGTATGAAAATATACCTACCAAATTGTTATAAAGACACACAACTCAACTGAAAATGGGCAAAATATTTTGAACATATATTTACAAAAGAATGAATAGCCAATAAACACATGCAAAGATGTTTAACATAATTAGTCATTGGAGAAATTCAAATTAAAGTCAGAATAAGATAATTTTGCTTTAACAGCCAAAATGACTTAAAGTTTTATCAAGGAGGTGAAAAATGCAGCTCTTATTTTCACATTTATGTAGGAAATATAAAATGATACAATCACTTTGGGAAACATTTGCACAGGTACTGTCTAATGAAGTAAGACGTAGTCCTACTCAATATCCTGGCAATTCCACTACCAGGTATTTACCCAAGAGAAAAGAAAACATATGTTTACAAAAAAGGCATGCCCAAGAATGTACATGAAGCTTGTGTTACTTTTCTATCACTGTGCAACAAATTACCAAAAACTGAGTAGTTTTAAACATCTTCCAATTATTATAGTTCTATAGATCAGAAGTATGGGTAAGCATGACTGGGTTCTCTCAATGTTTCTCAAGGCTGAGATCAAGGTCTTGGACAGGTTACTTTACTTTATGGAGTATCTGGAAAAGACTACACTATCAATTTCACTCAGGTGAAACTCAGGTTGTAGGTAGATTTCAGTTCTGTGCAGCTATAGGACAGAGACACACCACCCCCCCTCCAAATTTCCTTGCTGGATATTATCCAGGCACTTCACTCAGCTCCTAGAGTCTACTCTTTGGTCTTTGCATGTGGTTCTTTCCATTTCAAGTGTGTCAGATTCTTCTTTAAATGTCTCTGATTTTATCTTCTGTTACTAGATGGAAAAATATCTCTGCTTTAAAAGGATCATGTGATTATATTTGGTCCAAGCAGATAATCTCTGATTTAGTTAACTCAAGGTCAACCGATTAGTAACCTTAATTACATCTGCAAATTTCCTCTTATCATGTAATCTTACATAATCCTGGCCATGAAATATCATCATATGCATAATCCTCAGAATTAGAGTGGAAAAACTGGGGTGGGGAAAGGCATTTTAGAATCCTGCCTACTACACAGCTTTATTCTTAATCGCCCAAAACTAGGAACAAAACAAATGGCCTGAAGCGAATGTTATAGAATTTTGTTATGGTAGCATACTTATTTTAAGTACCAAACTCTGTTTCAGTTATCAATTGTTTCCTAACAAACCCAATGTATGGTGGCTTAAAAGAACAGCAAACACTTATTTTAGCCATAAATCTGTTATCAGGAATATGGATAGGTCACCATGGGGGTCAGTTTTTAAGGTTGTGGCTAATAACTCCAAGCGTCAATAGACCTAGATACCAGAAATGGAAGATACTCAGAAATTGAAACAGTATCAATTCTGCAATATTCTATTGGTTATGCAGTCACAGAGGCCCAGAATCAAGAGAGGCAAACATATATCTCAACTGTCAATGAGAAGACTGTCAAAGAATTTTCAAATTTTTTTCTTTTAGATTGAAATATTTAATATATCAGACACTTTCAGAAAAAAAAGAACAGAATCTTAAATTTGCACAGGTGGTTAGAGTCAAATACAAGGGAGTCAAGTTAGTCAACGCCATAAACTATAGGGAAATACTTGGAATGAAGGACACAAAGCTATAAGAACAGTCATAGAAATTATCAACTCCAAACCTTTTAGTATTATTACAAAACAACAACAACAACAACATAAACTTCTGAGAAAGTCACCCTAGTCATTAAGATCCTTGGTATGTTTGATAATATTGATACAACTTCCTAGTCAACTTAGGGGGGGATTATTTATTTTTCTGATTGAATTGGCTAATTATTCAATGTCATGCTGCTATGCTTTTGTGCCATTTGCAACTATAGTTGCCTATAGTTTAATGCATATAATGATTAAATTAAAATTGGGACTATGAATGTGATGACATATTGCACTTGTGATTATTACTATCTTACATGGCAAAAGAGATTTTGCAGCCATAATTAAGGCTGTTAGTTATCAGTAAGGTTATTTCCATGCATATATTAGAATGATATTGAACTGTTTCCAGTATGTAGCTGTGTGAACCATTTTTAAAGAGTTCGGAATTAAATGGAATCTGACTCCTTTTTTGATGTTTGACCAAGATATCTCTCAAGCCCTACTATGCTCCTTTCTTCTTTTATGATATCTGGGTGAGCTATAGAAAGCCTGAATCATCCCCTACCTTGAAGAAAAGCCAGCCTGCATGCAGTAACCCTATGCTAGTCCCTGCCTCTAAAAACAATAAAAAATAAAGTCACTCCTTTCTAAGACATTTTTTCACAATACTTGTGTTTCTGTCCTCCTCTACTCACAAAGTCTCAATATATGAGCAATGAATCTCTTCATACACTCTTGGTGAATGTGTAATATTATCCATCTTAGCATCTGAACCAATTTTGGGTGGGAAAGGGTTGATCCTACCCTCAATAGGCAACCACAAAGCTGTATGCACAGCAAGCGGAGTGTCTTAGAAGATGACCACCACTAGTGGTCTTTCTTCTCTTGCTTTGGCTGGTCATATGGCTCCTGTCGGTTGGCATGCTTGTACTTTGAGCTGCTGCCTATTGACTATCTTGTGTTTTTGCTCTGTTGCTGCCTGTTTGCAAGCATGTACTTGGAGTTGTGCTGCTTTGTGCCCTATTTGCTCACCCTACCAACCTACTTTTATAGATTTAATCCAATGACCCAAGAGTCAGCAAAATTGGCTGGATTTCAGGCAGTCACCTTAGCACTAGAGGATTCACTGACCATCAGTGGACCCCATCAGCATAGTTTTGCAGACTCTTGGGCCATTGACAATGGTGTACAATCTGATCCAGCTATAAAACATCTTTAAGTTGCTCCTTTGAGGTAAAGAACTCTGTTAATTTCTTGTTAACAAATTAGCCTTAATTTAGGGCTAACTGTATCTGCCCTAAATACATACACACAGGGCTTCCCTGGTGCCGCGGTGGTTGAGAGTCTGCCTGCCGATGCAGGGGACGCGGGACCGTGCCCCGGTCCGGGAAGATCCCACATGCCGCGGAGCGGCTGGGCCCGTGAGCCATGGCCACTGAGCCTGCGCGTCCGGAGCCTGTGCTCCGCAAAGGGAGAGGCCACAACAGTGAGAGGCCCGCGTACCACAAAACACACACACACACACACACACACACACACACACACACACACACACACATATATATCAAGGTCAAACCCAACTCTGCACATTCTAAAGCAATAATAATACAAGGCATCAACAAGACGCTCTATATCCTCTTCATTGTTCAAGTCATCAATGATAGTGACCAAGGCACATATTTCACATCACAAAGTGTAGAATACTCAACACTTGCACAAGGCATGCAACAGAACTTTAACCTCCCTTACTAGTCTCAGCTGCAAGTCTCCTGTACTCAAACAAGGTCAAATTTAACCATCAAGTTTGAAAGAGAGTCTCACTTAATTTTTGATATTTAACTATTGACAACTTTCAAGTCCCACCATCCTCCTTTGCCACATATCTGGGCAAGCTGAAAAGAAATTCCAGATGTGCACTCCCTTGACACCAACAGGCAAGGTCAGACCAGGCAAACCTGACCAGTGCACCAGGCAAACCTGACCTTGGCCCCACCCTCTATCTCACACTCACACACACATACAAACACAGGCACACACATGCCACTTGCTCCTTTTTGCACTAGCTTGGATGCCTTCCCTACTCTATCAGAAAACCTCAATATATGCATAAGAAATCATGATATCACTTAGATGTGGAATCTAAAGAAAAAAAATGATACAAATGAACTTATTTACAAAATAAACAGACTCACAGACATAGAAAATAAATTTATGCTTACCAAAACTGAAAGGTAGGGGGGAGGAATAAATTAGGAGTTTGGGATGAACAGATACATATTACTATATATAAAATAGATACCCAACAAGAAGCTACTGCATATCTCAGGGAACTATATCCAATATCATGTGATAACTATAATGGAAAAGTATCTAGAAAAAAAATATATATATAATATGGATAACTAAATCATTTTGCTGTACACTTGAAACACTGTAAATCAAAAAAAAAAAAAAAATCTCTTCATAAGCTCTTGGTACATGTGCTACAACGTTCATCTCAACCTCCAAGTTAATTTTGGATAAAGGATGGGGTCAATACCATCCTCTGTATGGCAACCATGAAGCAGAAGTCCTAAAGATAATAAATAGGTACACATCACTGAGCTGGTTACTATACAGCTGCTAAAAAATACTTCACTGTAACTCTTCCATTGTTGTTAATCCATGTATTGTTGTAAGACTATGGGGCTGTTAATGGGGCACGTTTATTTTCTATGTTTTGCTGAAGTCAATTCCATAAAGCCATAGTTTTTGGTATAGGTATAAAATTAGTAACTGATTAAATGGATATTTACTTAATATGTACAGTATTATATAATGCACATTTAAAATGCATTAACTGTAAAAGTTATCACTGAATTTTTTAAAAGCTGGAAATAGATTGCTAAGTATTGAAGAGCACTCAAATGCAGAATGAGTACATTACAGAACAGACATGAAGATTGCCAAATTTAAAATAACATTAATGATAAGTAGATGAGTGCATAATTTATAGGTTGGAGGACACTTAGGTTGCCTCAATATCTTGGCTATTGTAAATAATGCTGCTATACACATGGGGTTCATGAACCTTTTTGAATAACTGTTTTTGTTTTCTTTATATATATACCCAGGAGTAGAATTGCTGGATCATATGGTAGTTCTATTTTTAGTTTTTTGAGGAATCTCCATACTACTTTCAATAATGGCTGCACCAATTTACATTCCCACAAAGAATGTGCAAGGGTTCCATTTTCTCCACATCCCTGACAACATTTGTTATTTGTAGACTTTTTGATAATAGCCATTCTGACAGGTGTGAGGTAATATCTCATTGTAGTTTTGTCAATCCACACCATTGCTATTAAACCCATACCAGTTATCAGATACTGCCAGCTGGAGATAGGAAAGATAAATAGGACATCATTCCAACAACCATGGTCACACTGCTCATTCATTTAAGGGCTGCTTACTAATGTGTTTGTGTTATAATATTAGCAGGGATGAGGATTTGCAACAGAGATCATAGGTCCCTCGCAGATTAGAATATTTACTATGTGACCCTTGATAGAAAATTTGTCAGTCCTTACTGCAGACCATGACAATAAGCTCTCACACCTTAATTCATCCTCATTATAGATCCATGTACCTGGAAATTCAGAATTAACATGTGTGGGGCTCTGGAAAAAGATTTTAAAGAGCACAAATTGATTCTGGTATTTCTTTTCTCTGTCCCTCTCCACCATATCAGCTGAGGATCTCTGAGTTAAATGTACAGTGTTTAGAGGATCAGTGCTAGCATGCTCTGTAAAATGTAGGAGCAGCAGTAGAATTTCACTCTGAGGGGTCTATTTTGACATCCTCATAAATCTCTAAGGGGTTCAGTTCTGTCTGGCCCACATTTAAAAAATGAAGGAAAACACATAAAGCTCTCTCCTAACTCCAGCAAAATTTTCCGAATATAAGAAAACAAAACAAAACTTACTTTCAAAAGCATTAGCTATAGCTTTAAATATTTATCAACAGAATTCCTCTTATCAATAATTTGCTGCAAAAATATTGAAACACAAAATTAGCCTCTAAAGTGGATAAAATTCCCTTCTAAAAGACCTAAGAAGCACACGACTTAGAGAATGCCAGGATCCATATAACCATTAAACATAAATAATCTTACAAGCACACATAACTATGTATCATAAATTATATAAATAAGAATAGATAATCTTATTTTACTCTTCATCTTCTGACCTTTGGAAATGTTTCTTAGGTACATTTAGCTACAACGTGGTAAAGCATGGAAATAGCCAGAATCTGAATTACCTATATTAGTCCAAACATTCTAAATTTTGCCTTGGTAGCTCATCTCTCCGTGAAAGGGATGTAAAAATTCTTACTACCTCTTATTAATTATGAATTGACAGTATGATATGTTTTACTACCCAACTCTCACATCAATGCAAATTTTTGTAATGTCCTCACATTTGAAAAGTAACATATTATGTCCAAAGTAATTTGTTTGTATCTGTGTGTGTGTGAGATAGAGACAGAGAGAGAGAGAGATGGTGTTTGCTTCATTTTAGGCTTCTATTATATTTCTAATCATCCTTTTTTCTAATTAAATTGAGATGTTTTTAATAGGATCATTAAATAGAAAGAAATTGAGTGCTAAATAATAAATAGTATTTCTAGGAAAGCTGACCTTTTCCCAAAAGCAGAAAGTAAGCAAAATGGATGTTATTTTGTTAACATTTCTCAAAATGATAGAGTTAACCTTTTATGGAAGATGGCAAAAGTCTGAGCAGTTTGCATCTTCTCACAGTGTAGCTGCAAAGTTTCTAATGTCACAGAACTAAGAGAGAGCAGTGCTATCCTCAAATACTACTATGATGTGTTTCCTTTCTTCTAGGGATTAGGTGGGGATAGGGATGAATCAAATTTTTAAAAGCTCTTTTCCATTCTTTTTTTTTTTTTTTCCTGCATTCAAACTTTAGTCTCACTATTCTTCATCTGAATTTTCTTTAGTAACTGTTAAGGCTTTGAACCAAAGATGTAGGTTTATTTAAAAATGTATAAAGTAAGGAGAAAACATATAAATTGCTTTGTAAAAGTAGGAAATGGATCATATATTTTTAACTAAATATAAACAATGATATACATATGTACATTTACATCTATAAATGCATGTTATTATTTATATTTATTTCTATGATCCTTACTAAAATATGAATTTCTGGAAGATTCTAATAAAGCCATGATGAGAGAAGACCAAGAAATAATTTTTTGAGAACAAAGTAAGGACAAAAGTAATGTAGTAAAGGGAGAGGAAAAAACTTTATTTTTTGATCACAGGCTGACATTTTCGAGTATCATACACTGAGAGAGAAATGTAATGAATTATATAACTCTCAATTTTCAGTGGAAAGAAAAAAAAAACTTTGTTCACCAGAAGATATTAGCTTCTTTTTTTTCCTGACACTTATCTTGCAGAAAAATTTATATCCAGTCTCTCTACTCTCTCTGTAAAAATCGCTGAGCAAAATAATGAAAGCTATCCTAATGAACTCTTGGATAACACTTAGAGACATGCTCCTTAGAGAACTGTTTCTTATATACGCACTTGGTTAGAGCTGAAGGGGTAGAACTCAATCAGAATTCTCTACTATGTTAGGAGAAGACAGAAAGATGATCTAGATTTTAATATTCAGGTATCTTGCCTTGACACATGAATTATATTTTAAAGGTCCCTTTATGTGTTAACTGTTGGCTCTAAATCTCATGGGTATTTCAGACATGCAGAATATTTTGGAAGCTTCAGATGAGACAATTTGGGGGTAAAACAGCTATTTATTTAACTTATCTGTAGACACAGATGTCACGTGCTCCCAGGAATCTTTCCTAAAATCTCTCTCAAATGTGTAGAGTTTGTAAACTCCCTTACTGTAGAGCACAAAGTACTGCTGTATATGTCTCAGTAGTTTTGAACAGGCCTGTACCATGATGGATACGACGAAATGTTTGTTAACCAAATCTCATTCCACATTGTTGAATAAACAATTGTAATTTGAAAGTTTAAATATATGAATTTGAATGTTAAAATGCATTACTTTTATGAAAATAGAATTTAGATATTCTAAATGATGGTAAATGAACAAAAACTTTAGGAGTGTCTCAAGGCCTTCCTTGAAAAATAATATTGAAGATATTATTAAAGATGTGGTCTTCCTGGTATTAGGAGAGAATGTATTATTTTCAACTATAAATTATACCAAAAATTTCAGGTAAAATAGTAATAAATTAAATTCAGAGAAAAAGTAAATATTTACCTAAAGAAAAACATTATTTAGCCCCATTTGGTATGTGATTTTTCTGTTGGTAACTATCTATGTTCATTTAATTTTTATGGTTTTATTATAATAAAGGTCCTCACTATGCACTAAAAGCCTTATTCAGTCACAGGGAAATTCGGGGGGTGGGGTGTAGGAGAGAATATTCAGCAAGCAGACTGATAATGGTGGCTCTGCAGTTAATTAATGAACGACGTGTGACGGAGATGGAAGAATTGTTATTTCTACATTGTGTGGACTATATTTGAGAACAATTATATTCAGGATTTTTTTTTAAGTGTAAAGCATTGCAGGCCAATATGTGAAGCAAGAAGTTAAAGAGACCTAAAGAATTTTCTTTTAACTCAATACAACAAATCATCTTTGCCATAATCAGAGATGTTAGGGAAATGTCCATTTATATAAAAAATTAAAAAAAAAAACAGAAATTGGGCAGAAAAGTGCCCTAGTGACATTAATGGCTGTGTTTGTTGGCAATCTGTATATCTTCTTTGGAGAAATGTCTATTTAGGTTTTCTGCCCATTTTTGGATTAGGTTGTTTATTTTTTTGATATTGAGCTGCATGAGTGGCTTGTAAATTTTGGAGATTAATCCTTTGTCAGTTGCTTCATTGGCAAATATTTTCTCCCATTCTGAGGGTTGTCTTTTTGTCTTGTTTATGGTTTCCTTTGCTGTGCAAAAGCTTTTACGTTTCATTAGGTCCCATTTCTTTATTTTTGTTTTTATTTCCATTTCTCTAGGAGGTGGGTCAAAAAGGATCTTGCTGTGATTTATGTCATAGAGTGTTCTGCCTATGTTTTCCTCTAAGAGTTTTATAGTGTCTGGCCTTATATTTAGGTCTTTAATCCATTTTGAGTTTATTTTTGTGTATGGTGTTAGGGAGTGTTCTAATTTCATTCTTTTACATGTAGCTGTCCAGTTTTCCAAGAACCACTTATTGAGGAGGCTCTCTTCTCCATTGTATATTCTTGCCTCCTTTATCAAAGAAAAGGTGACCATATTTGCATGGGTTTATCTCTGGGCTTTCTATCCTGTTTCATTGATCTATATTTCTGTTTTTGTGCCAGTACCATATTATCTTGATTACTGCAGCTTTGTTGTATAGTCTGAAGTCTGGGAGCCTGATTTCTTTCTCAAGATTGCTTTGGCTATTCAGTGTCTTTTGTGTTTCCATACAAATTGTGAAATATTTTGTTCTAGTTCTGTGAAAAATGCCATTGGTAGCTTAACAGGGATTGCATTGAATCTGTAGATTGCTTTGGGTAGTATCTTACTTTTGTATCTTTATCCTTAGCACAGTGCCTCATCCAGCATATGGGTGCAATATATATATACATATATACATATATACATATATATATATATATATATATACACACACACACATATATATATACACACACATATATATACATATATATATATATATATATATATATATACAAATATATTCTTAAAATAAAGGCCAGTCATTAACTATTATCTTTAAGAAATTCCACTTGTAAAAAGTTACAAGACATTGTTGCTTCTAACCTACTGGTAAGAGCAAAGTAGATAATGTACAAAATGGTATATTTGAATCCATCAGAGTGTTGAAATCTAAAGGATGGCATTAGTCTCCTGAGAGACTATACACTGTTTAAAGTACAAATAATAATATACCATTTGTATAGCTTTTCTAAAACAAAAATACATAAAAATAAAAACATAAAGGGAAGGAGGGTGGTACATACACTGTCATGAAGTCTATAAATTGGAAGTACATTATCATGAAGTTCTTAAATATTTTGTGAATTAAGAGAGTAGGTTTGGATATAGACTGTGATAACTTAAGACTTCATTTTGTACTACCCAAAGAAACCAATAAAAGATAAGACAAGAAAGCATAGTTTAAAATTTAGTAGAGAAGATGAAAAGGAATGCTATAACATAAGTGATTTACCAACAAATAAGACAGGAAATTAGAAACAGAAGAAACAAGAGAATATGGAAAGTATAGAAATCAAATACCAAGACTTAAAATCCAAACATATCAACAGTTAAATGAATCAACGACCCAAATTAAAAGATAAAGAGTTCACAATACATAAAAATCAAGATGAACTATATGTTTAACAGATGGAAACCTAAACATAAAGACATAAATAAGCTGAAAGTAAAGGATGGGAAAAAAATTGCCATACAAACTCTAAGCAACATAAAGCTAATATGACTCACTAATACACAAAATAAAGACCAAGATAAAGTGTGTTACCAGAGATTAAAAAAAAAAAAAAGGTCATTTTCCAATAAAGGAATGTTGAGTTAATCAAGAAAACGTAATTCAAAATGTGTATGAACCAAGTTCTCAAATACAGGAGAAAACTTGCTAAAACTAAAGAGAACTAGACACAAATCTCCCAATCATAATTGAAGACATTAGCAGACACTTTTCAATAATAAATAAAACAGTAGAAAAAATCCATAAGGATGTGTAAGATTTAAACTCAACCTCAGTAGTCCAAACTCAACCTCATGGTCGTCATAAAAAGGCAAATTAATTCAGGATGAGATCTGCTAGATACACACCAAAATAGATAAATTAGAACAATTGACAACACCATATATAAAGGATGTGGTGCATCAAGAAGTCTCCCATAATGGTGGTGGGAACACAAAATGCTACCTATATACTGGAACTATTCTCTAGTTTCTTAAAAAGCTAAACAATTCTACTCTTAGATGTTTATCCAAGAGAATGAAAACCTATGTATACAAAAAGCTTTTTAAGGAATGCTCATTATAGATTTATTCATAAAAGCCAGAAGACTGGAAACAATCTACGTTTCTACCATAAGGAAAATGGGTATACAGATTATGCTATATTAATACAGGAGAATGCTACTCAGAACTAGAAAGACTGAGCTACTGATACTATAACAATATCAGTAATCTCACAAATATTACTGAAAGCAAATGAGGCTGGGAGTACAAGAGAATACACACTGTATGATTCCATTTACATGGAATTATGGAAGAGACAAAGCTAAACTATGGTGATAGGAATTAATTCAAGGATTTCTTCCTGGTAGTGCTCTTGTCTGGCTTGACTGGAAAGGGACACATGGGGACTTTGTAGGGTTGTGAAAGTGTTCTGGGTCTTGATATTTAGTCATCAAATTTAATTAAATGATATTCTTAATACTTGAGCATTTCACAGTATATAAAGTATGCCACAATAAAAAACATAATAGTTCTGAAATATATGTGCAATGTATTACTTTTAAAAAATATTAATTAAAATGGTTTAAGGAAAGCAGGCAGGAATGATGGAAACCTGACTTTACATATAAGGTCCAAATAGTGCTAACAAGAGTGTGATCAAGAATGTGAAGTTTAAGTATACAACAGTGGAAAAGAAAGACAAAGTCACTTCCTTCAACAGCTAACAGCTTGTACAATTCATTCTGCTGTGTCTCCTATAAATAAATTGTAATTTACGTGAGGACAATGCTATTTAAGTGCTGAAGATAAAAGCATGTGTTAATATGTGCTAATAGGACATATGTGACCTTCTGACTTAGGACTTTTCAGATCAGAGATCTTGATATTCATTTAGTTTATTCTCTCAGTATCCCTCAGCTTTAACTTATTAACAAGTAGGAAAATAACCTAAGGTGAGACACAAAAAAGAAGAGAGATGAAAGTCTTAAAATTTACCATAGACCAAATGTAAAGACAAAAAACAAAAGTAATCATAATCACTTTTGTATTATTTGACTACATCTTTTATATTTTTCTGTAGAAAATATTCAGTTGATCTCATCAGATATATATCTTGCTATAACACTGAAAGGTGAACAATCAATATTTCAATGTATTATTTTCTGCTAAGGTAACCAAACTGTTACAATACTAGTAACATATATCTCACATCTAATACTAAGCCCCAATTCTAAAATAACTATTACAGATGAATTACATATACTACAAAATTGAGACACTAATGGTCGTGGTGATGATGACAGTGGTAATGAAGAAGAACAATGTATTTAAAGTTCTTTCTCTTACTGATCACTTATATGCCAAGCATTCTACACTTTCTTGAACTTTCCTACATTACATTATCAAACTGCCAACGTAATCTTTTAATAGAAGTATTATTATCTCCTTTTAAAATAGAGAAAACTGATGCTCCAATATGTTAAGTGCTTAACACTTTAAGCATTAGACAGGTAATAAGTTAATAAATCCAAGAGAAACTTGAGACTCAAATCTGCTTCTGTTGTATCACAAGACTATGTGTTTAAACATGACTACATATAATTTCTCAAACAGTAATCCCCATACCCTTGAAGAGTAAAATTAACAATCATGCTTATGTACTATTGTATCCCTAGTGTAAAGCATGTCTCTGGCAAAACGAAAGCCATACATAAATAGTTCTTAAATCAGTTTGTACAAAAAAAATAACAGCAAAAAAAATCGAAAAAAAAGAAGATGCATTTTGGCCTCAAACAGGAAATGCCATTTCCACAAAATCTAGGGGAAAAGGGGGCTTCTTTGCTTTTATATTTTTTCCCTTTAATCTTTTGGTCTGAAGGCCAGGTCCTTGGAAGGGCACCTGTAAAGACTTCAAAGGACTGTACACAAAGTCAACACTAGAAATAGCAACTATTTCTCCTTTGAGATTAGAATGAAGTGTTGCTCACTGTCTTACCTGGTCTTGAGACTCAGAGGGAAGAGCAAATCTCAAAGGTTTAAAGCTGAAATATAGTGGAAGTCTGTCTTCATCAACTTCTTTTAGCCCACAGATCTACCAAAAAAACAGAATAAAAGCATACTTTATTGAAAGCTTAGAGTACCTTCATCACTGTGATAAGAATATTTAAAATATTTTTAATTTGTACAATTTTTGTAACCTAATTAATTCACACACATTTTACTATTCATATAATAGTTTTCAGGTATAAAAGTATCCCAGACTAGTTTTGGAATTGATATACTTTACAAGACAGGAGGTTAGTTTATAATAAAATTTAAGAGACAATAATTAAATTTATTCATAGAATTTCTTACTCTTGAAAAAATGTTTAGAATCAAATCTTAGCATATTTAAATCCTGTAGATTATCTTGAGATAAGAAATCTATTGGAAAATACAAATTTCAAAAATACTGCTAGGATGGTCAAACCCAGATTTCTTTAAAGCATGCGGTGTATGCAAGACATTATAAAGATCTATTCTCAATAAAAGTGAAGAGAACTAAAATTTACAAAATAAAAATTACAAAGAGGGCGAGGATCTGTATCTCTACTGATCATATGAGATACAGCAACATACTGTGCCCTTAAAATCTTATTATTCATTATCATATGTTAAAGGCATTTTATCTCAAGATTAAACTGCCAAAATCTGTTCTGATGAATATTGATTTGGGAAGAGCTCAATGTAGACTTTCTCAGAGAGAAGATGAGAAATATATGTTTTTTTAATGTCTCTCTGGTCATGTAGTCAAGCCAGGTTGACAAACCAGTTAGACAGAGGGAAAGTCCTCATCAAACAAACTGACCAGGGATGTCAACAGAAAAGTTGTGGACTTTACTCAGCACATTATAATTTATTAGTTGATTAGTTAATCCACAGAACTTTTCTTGACCAAGCCAAAGACAGATATCCAGGTGCTACTGGAAGTAAGCATAGAGTTTTTCCAATCCAGATGTAATATAATTCTACTAAGTTAAATCTAAGTTTTGATGTTAAGATACTGGAAAATGAAACAGAAATTAAACCCAAAATAAACAGGAGAAAGGACATATTAAGTGCAGAAAAAAAGGAGAGAAATCAATGAAAGCAAAAAAATAATAAAATTAACAAATTCAAAATTGATTGTTAAATATTAACAAAATTAATCCCCAGCAAGAATGAACAGAAGGAATCAAAAAGAAAACAGGTAGAAAATACATTACTCAGAAAAAAAATAAGATTGGAGAGGCACACAACCTGATTTCAAGGCTGTAAAAGAGCTGCAGAGGTCAAGAGAATGTGGTATTCATGTTAGAATAAATAAATATATTGATAGGACATCATGGACTCCAGAATTCGACACACACATATATATATATGATCATGTATATATATCATCAATTAATTAATTATGATTAAGTATTAATTGTATTATTTTATTTTTTATCTTACTATTTATTTTATTATTAATTATTAATCAATTAATATATGATCATATATATGATCAATTAATTTTTGACAAACAAAGCAATTCATCAAGAATGGGAAAGTATTTTCAAGAATTGGTCCTTGCACATCAAGTAAATTGCCAAGTCATAGTTGGTCCAATCCAGAAAGTGTCTTATTTCACTGTCTAATTTTATTCATTCTACCATTATACATTTGGAATCCAAGGTTGTGTGTGTATACTACATATTTTTTTGTACTTTTCTCACTTCTTATATTTTCTCATGTCTCTAATATTTTATATATACATGTGTATGAATGCATGTACTTATGTATGGATGTATGTCACATCAGGGAATGTGAGGTTTTTGCCTCTTTTAGAGATTACTTTTTAAAATCAGGATTCTGAGAGAACAGTCCATGCATCTTGAGAGCAAAACTCTTTTCAGATCCTTTGACATCAGTCAAATTAGATATTACTTTCTCTTATTATATTCCATTTCTGAATTACTTCTTCCACAGGGGGATTTATAACTGAGATATAGTTTTACTTCCCCTGGTATGCCACTTTAAGTAAGAACATATGTACTGAGGCTACTAGAAGTTCAATAAGTTTCAATTGAAATCTATGTGGATTAATGTAAATGGATTAAATGCTCCCAACAAAAGACATAGACTGGCTGAATGGATACAAAAACAAGACCCATATATATGCTGTCTACAAGAGACCCACTTCAGACCTAAAGACACATACAGAATGAAAGTGAAGGGATGGAAGAAGATATTCCATACAAAAGGAAATCAAAAGAAAGCTGGAGCAGCAATTCTCATATCAGACAAAATAGACGTTAAAATAAAGACAATTAGAAGAGACAAAGAAGGACACTACATAATGATCAAGGGATTGATCCAAGAAGAAGATATAACAATTGTACGTATTCATGCACCTAACACAGGAGCACCTCAATACATAAGGCAAATATTAACAGCCATAAAAGTGGAAATCAACAGTAACACATTCATAGTAGGGGACTTTAAGACCCCACTATCACCAATGGACAGATCATCCAAAATGAAAATAAATAAGGAAACACAAGCTTTAAATGATACATTAAACAAGATGGACTTAATTGATATTTATAGGACATTCTATCCAAAAACAACAGAATACACATTTGTCTCAAGTGCTCATGGAACATTCTCCAGGATAGATCATATCTTGGGTCACAAATCAAGCCTTGGTAAATTTAAGAAGATTGAAATTGTATCAAGTATCTTTTTCGACCACAATGCTATGAGACTAGATATCAATTACAGGAAAAGATCTGTAAAAAATACAAACACATGGAGGCTAAACAATACACTACTTAATAACGAAGTTATTCTCTGTTAATCACTGAAGAAAACAAAGGGGAAATCAAAAAATACCTAGAAACAAATGACAATGGAGACACGACGACCCAAAATCTATGGGATGCAGCAAATGCAGTTCTAAGAGGGAAGTTTATAGCAATACAATCCTACCTTAAGAAACAGGAAACATCTCGAATAAACAACCTAACCTTGCACCTAAAGCAATTAGAGGAAAAGGAACAAAATCCCACAAAGTTAGCAGAAGGAAAGAAATCATAAAGGTGAAATCAGAAATAAATGAAAAAGAAATGAAGGAAACAATAGCAAAGATCAATAAAACTAAAAGCTGGTTCTTTGAGAAGATAAACAAAATTGATAAACCATTAGCCAGACACATCAAGAAAAAAAGGGAGAAGACTCAAATCAATAGAATTAGAAACGAAAAAGGAGAAGTAACAACTGACACTGCAGAAATACAAAAGATCATGAGAGATTACTACAAGCAACTCTATGCCAATAAAATGGACAACCTGGAAGAAATGGACAAATTCTTAGAAATGCACAACCTGCCAAGACTGAATCAGGAAGAAATAGAAAATATGAACAGACCAATCACAAGCACTGAAATTAAAACTGTGATTAAAAAACTTCCAACAAACAAAAGCCCAGGAACAGATGGCTTCACAGGCGAATTCTATCAAACATTTAGAGAAGAGCTAACACCTATCTTTCTCAAACTCTTCCAAAATATAGTAGAGGGAGGAACATTCCCAAACTCATTCTACAAGGCCACCATCACCTTGATACCAAAACCAGACAAGGATGTCACAAAGAAAGACAACTACAGGCCAATATCACCGATGAACATAGATGCAAAAATCCTCAACAAAATACTAGCAAACAGAGTTCAACAGCACATTAAGAGGATCATACACCATGATCAAGTGGGGTTTATTCCAGGAATCCAAGGATTCTTCAATATACGCAAATGAATCAATGTGATACACCATATTAACAAACTGAAGGAGAAAAACCATATGGTCATCTCAATAGATGCAGAGAAAGCTTTTGACAAAATTCAACACCCATTTATGATAAAAACCCTGTAGAAAGTAGGCACAGAGGGAACTTTCCTCAACATAATAAAGGCCATATATGACAAACCCACAGCCAACATCGTCCACAATGGTGAAAAACTGAAAGCATTTCACTAAGATCAGGAACAAGACAAGGTTCCCCACTCTCACCACTCTTATTCAACATAGTTTTGGAAGTTTTAGCCACAGCAATCAGAGAAGAAAAGGAAATAAAAGGAATCCAAATTGGAAAAGAAGTAAAGCTGTCACTGTTTGCAGATGACATGATACTATACATAGAGAATCCTAAAGATGCTACCAGAAAACTACTAGAGCTAATCAATGAATTTGGTAGAGTAGCAGGATACAAAATTCATGCACAGAAATCTCTGGCATTCCTATACACTAATGATGAAAAGTCTGAAAGTGAAATCAAGAAAACATTCCAATTTACCATTGCAACAAAAAGAATATAATATCTAGGAATAAACCTACCTAAGGAGACAAAAGACCTGTATGCAGAAAATTATAAGACACTGATGAAAGAAATTAAGGATGATACAAATAGATGGAGAGATATACCATGTTCTTGGATTGTAAGAATCAACATGGTGAAAAATGACTCTACTACCCTAAACAATCTACAGATTCAGTGCAATCCCTATGAAACGGTCACTGGCATTTTTCACAGAACTAGAACAAAAAATTTCACAATTTGTATGGAAACACAAAAGACCCCGAATAGCAAAAGCAATCTTGAGAACAAAAAACAGAGCTGGAGGAATCAAGCTCCCTGACTTCAGACTATACTACAAAGCTACAGAAATCAAGACAGTATGGCACTGGCAAAAAAACAGAAATATAGATCAATGGAACAGGATAGAAAGCCCAGAGATAAACCCACGCACATATGGTCTCCTTATTTTTGATAAAGGAGGCAGGAATATACAGTGGAGAAAGGACAGCCTCTTCAATAAGTGGTGCCTGGAAAACTGGACAGGTACATGTAAAAGTATGAGATTAGATCACTCCCTAACACCATAGACAAAAATAAGCTCAAAATGGATTAAAGACCTAAATGTAAGGCCAGAAACTATCAAACTCTTAGGGGAAAACATAGGCAGAACACTCTATGACATAAATCACAGCAAGATCCTTTCTGACCCACCTCCCAGAGGAATGGAAATAAAAACAAAAATAAACAAATGGGACCTAATGAAACTGCAAAGTTTCTGCACAGCAAAGGAAACCATAAACAAGACCAGAAGATAAGCCTCAGAATGGGAGAAAATATTTGCAAATGAAGCAACTGACAAAGGATTAATCTCCAACATTTACAACCAGCTCATGCAGCTCCATATCAAAAAAAACAAACAACCCAATCCAAAAGTGGGCAGAAGACCTAAATAGACATTTCTTCAAAGAAGATATACAGACTGCCAACAAACACATGAAAGAATGCTCAACATCATTAATCATTAGAGAAATGCAAATCAAAACTACAATGAGATATCATCTCACACCAGTCAGAATGGCCATCATCAAAAAATCTAGAAACAATAAATGCTGGAGAAGGTGTGGAGAAAAGGGAACCCTCTTGCACTGCTGGTGGGAATGTAAATTGATACAGCCACTACGGAGAACAGTATGGAGGTTCCTTAAAAATCTAAAAGTAGAATTACCATATGACCCAGCAATCCCACTACTGGGCATATACCCTGAGAAAACCATAATTCAAAAAGAGACATGTACCACAGTGTTCATTGCAGCTCTATTTACAATAGCCAGGATATGGAAGCAACCTAAGTCCAGCATCGGATGAATGGATGGAGAAGATGTGGCACATATATACAATGGAATATTACTCAGCCATAAAAAGAAACGAAATTGAGTTATTTTGTAGTGAGGTGGATGGACCTAGAGTGTGTCATACAGAGTGAAGTAAGTCAGAAAGAGAAAGACAAATACCATATGCTAACACATATATATGGAATCTAAGAAAAAAAATGTCATGAAGAACCTAGGTGTAAGACAGGAATAAAGACACAGACCTACTAGAGAACGGACTTCAGGAGGGAGGGGGAAGGGTAAGCTGTGACAAAGTGAGAGAGTGGCATGGACATATATACACTACCAAACGTAAAATAGATAGCTAGTGGGAAGCAGTCTCATAGCACAGGGAGATCAGCTAGGTGCTTTGTGACCACCTAGAGGGGTGGGATAGGGAGGGTGGGAGGGGGGGAGACACTAGAGGGCAGAGGTATGGAAACATATGTATATGTATAACTGATTCACTTTGTTATAAAGCAGAAACTAACACACCATTGAAAAGCAATTATACTCCAATAAAGATGTAAAAAATAAACAAACAAATATATGTGGATTATAGCTCTAAATTTTTATACCATTTTTAACCTTAGTGATGTTTCATTGCTAACTAAAGAGTCAGTTACTGCTTTGTTAAGACCCCAAATCTTTGCTTTACAGGTAGATTGCCCAAAAGGTCAAATAAACTTTTCACAATCTCTTATCAAGAACAGACCAATAATCCAAAACCACCTTGTGTTTTTAACAGAGAGAAAACCAAATTCTAATTTTACATCAAAGTACTTTTGATAGTTACACTTATTTAAAAAAAAAGAAACCTTAACCAGCTTGACCACACATAAAATTCCTTTCTCAAATTCCTTTTCCATAAAATTTCTACAACTTTTCATATCCATTCAGGTTTTGTCCTATGCTTTTTTTCTTTCTTTCTCATTCTGGAACAAGTGGTCATTCTACTTTTCATGCACAGTTGTTTCCTTTAACTATTATTATTTTTAAATACTTTTAATTTCATATTTTGATTAGAATTCTTAACCCACAGAATGTTTAATTCCTAATGAAATCTAGGAAGTAAGCAATTATGGACTGCCTGTTATACTAGTATTCCCTGAATTGGCAAATTTATAAATATATTTTATAATTTTTAGAAGTATATTCTTTCTCGGAGTAAGTTATTTAACGTCACAAAAAGGATGTTTAATAAACCCAAATGTATTTAGTTCCTCTATAAAAGGAAGCCAAAAGTAGATAAACCTATGTTTAGCAATTAATGTTTCCGTATTTTATGTTATTTGGAAATGATCTAGATACTCAATGAATATCCATTATGTAACTTATCTCAGTATGAGTTTAAGCTTTCACGTTACCAAAAAGATTTTTTAAACTATGCTTAAAGTAAACAGAGTTTACTTAAAGCATAACTGTTGGAAGGCTTATTTATAAAATTTTATCTTACATTTATTTAATTTACTTTTTCTTAAGAATTATGTTTAGATTACTCATGAAAATTTCATGAGCCATTAAACAGTAATCATTTTAAGTTATCTTTCTTGCTGACAAATTCAGTAATAGAGGTAACATGACTTTATTTAACTTTTAGTTAACCTAGGTAGAATAAAATTGCATACCTACATTATATTTAATATTGATAACTCTAAAGACATGCCTATTTTAGTTAAATCAACAAACAAACTAGATGTTTTTCTTGAAACTTATCACAAATCATATGAACTTGAGAAACATTTGGGTTAGTTTCTGTATCCCTGAGAATAACAAAGTAAACATCCCTGGCAATACTGAACAACCCCCAAAGATACTATGCACCCAAGATCCACAGCTGCTTTGAAAGACGGTCATAATAAAGAAGGACTTAAGTCTATTTCCCTGAGAGCTGGCAGCAGTGGGTAGAGCTTTAGCTGTAAATGGAGTGCAACCCACATTTCTATCTGGCCATATATTGGGGCCCTCAACCTGACGACTGAGCTACCTGTACACACAAGAAGCTGCACACCCCAGGCAGGGAGAAAGCCAAGCCCAATTCTCAGGACACAAAGCAAGACAAACAGAAGGTAATATAGGGAAACCCTGCTTTCAAGTGTACTTTTAAATAAACAATCTTGTATAACTAGAATGTTCCCCATAAAGGTTATTGTAATTCTAGGTTGTCTTAGTCAGCTTTTGACATTTTGTAACTATCTACAGCTTCTAGGACCATGATTCATAGACATAAAATAAGCAGGAGTGATGCACTTAATTCTTTGAAATGTGAGGATCCCATTTCTTTAGCTAAGCCTTGGGTCTCATGAAAACAGATTAACACCTAAGATATGGAGATTTTGTGGTGTTTTACAGTGTACCTCATTGCACAGAAGTTTTCTTGAGGTTGTTTGGTAATCTGGTGTCAATCTAACTAACTTATCCTAGTTCAGAAGTTTTAGTTAGGTGGCAGGTGCTCTAACAGATTTTAAATGCTCAAGGCATGCACGCCACTTGTGGCTTTGGCTTCTGAGATTCCCATTAGCAATAGATCTATTATTCCTTTCACAAGATTTCTTTATAGTGACAGACCTAATGGCTTTTAAAAGTCCATCTTATGCTTACCTAGCTTTTGGTATGTCAATATCCCCCAAAGTCTGAATTTCTTGTCTTAATTTATTCCCCCAAATCCTCCAGCGGTTTATACAGTGAATTTACCTCAAGGCTTTGTGAGTTCCCTAACTGCTGCCATCTTACTTTCTTTAGATTGAGGGACACCCATTATTTTATTTTTGAAATAATCTTCCCTAATTCAACCAGACTTACTCTTTCTGGCTGCCTGTGCACAGTTCCTGAGACCTTTCAGAATCTCCCAAAGGAGCTTACGCTGTAGATAAGGTCAGCCTCAAACCCAACTGCTGTGGCCCACTAAGTCTCACTCTAAAAAATCTGGAGTATTTCACACCTCAATTTTCTACCTGGAAGTATTATGATAAATAAATTTGAAGAGCTCAGATGACAAAACAAGTGCAGTGTAATCTGAGAAAAGCTTACCCAAAGTCCCAGAGTGTGGCTCAAGAAACAGTGAACTAAAAGGAATCTGCAGGTACCTACCCCTGTGTCTAGGAGAGGTCCCTGGAAGCTTCAGTAACTTTCTGTGGGTCCCATCTTGTTACCAAAAATTTAGTTATGAGTTTGATGCTCTTCATTCAAGGGAAAACAATCTATGTATTGGGATCACAAACAGTGCAGCACTCTTTCCAAGGGATTTGGGGCAAGACCCAGTTTTATAGAGCATTAGAAGAGGCAACACAGAAGCAGGGCAGAATTGGCAAGAAGGTGAGGATTTCCTTATAATGCTAGCACGTCCTATTTTCTAAAGTAAGATAAGCTAAAGCTGAGTTGGAGGATTGTGATTGGCGTATGTTAGGTTTCCTTGGGAGGTGTTTCGGATAAACCAGGCTGACTTAAGTTGAAATGTGTGAGGTAGGCTGGGCCACTGGCACAGCCTCCATTTTGTGGGTCCTAATCTACAAATTAACTTTATACCTGAGCAATTCCACTCATGGGAATATACCCAACAAAAATGCATGCATATGTGTCCCCAAATTCATGGTTAACAATGCTCATAGCAGCTTTATTTGACTCAAACTAGAAACAATCCAGTGTCCATAAACAGTAAAACAAATCAATTAATTGTGGTATATCTACATATTTGAATATTTTTTTTAATTGGAGTATAGTTGCTTTACAATGTTGTGTTACTTTCTGCTGTACAGCAAAGTGAATCAGTTATACATATATATGTATCCACTCTTTTTAAGATTTCCTTTCCATTTAGATCACCACAGAGCACTGAATAAGGTTCCCTGTGCTATACAGTAGGTTCTCATTAGTTATCTATTTCATATATAGTAGTGTATATATGTCAACCCCAAACTCCCAGTTCATCTCATACACACCCACTTCCCCCCTTGGTAACCATAAGTTTGTTTTCTACATCTGGACTATTTCTGCTTTGCAAATAAGTTCATCTGTACCATTTTTCTAGATTCCACATATAAGTGATATGGAACAATGAAAATAAAGAAACTAATGCTCTACACAACAACATATGAATCTCACAAACCTTATGTTGAGCAACCAGTGAGATTTAAATGAGAAAATAATGTATATTTAAATTTTATAAATTCTATAAGCAAGTGAAATTAATCTATTGTGATAGACTGAGTAATTGTTAATTTTGAGTGATTAATGACTGGGAGAGGGCAAGGGGGGAACTTTGGATGCAGGTAATGAAATATTTGTGATCTGATTAGTTGTTTCAGGTGAAAACATATGAACTCAAGATCTGTGCAGGGTTTTTGTAGGTATATTAGATTTCAGTGATGTGAAATTCAGTGATTAAGCACATTTATTAAGATGTACTTAATAAATAAGTTAAAAAAATCAGAGGCAAGCAAATGGTAGTTTGGAGTAGTAATATAGTGAGAAGTGGTTAGATCTATTTTGAAGGTAGAACCAATAGTATATTCTGGAAATAAAATGTATACTATAAGAGAAATAAATTATAGATGTCTTCTGAGAAACTAGAAAGTTAAACTTGTCATTAAAAAGAAGCAGCAGTAAGGTTCTGGAGGTAAGATCAGGTACTTGGTTTATGACATGCTAAGTTACATGTGCTTTTAGACACTCAAGTGTAGATCAAGTAGGAAACTTCGTATACCCATCCACAGCTCAGAAGAGAAATCTTGGAAAAATTATGGACACAGCAGAGTTGAAAGAAAAAAAAAACTAAAAAGAATATACATAGAAAATATTAAACCTCCCCAAATTAGAGCATTTATAGTAGTATTATATAATTATACTTCACTGTTAAGAAAAATTTTAGAGATAGAAAAAACACACGCTTATAAAATGTTAAGTTTAAGTTGACAGAATTATATACATAACTCCTCAGAGAACACAGTTTAAGCAGACAAAAAGCCAAAAGAATAGTTTGGGTGTAAGAATATTTGCAAAGCACAAATAACACATCTGGTCTAATTGGCATATATAGAACACTGACTATAATATAATATATATGCTCTTTTCAAGCGTGTGTGAATCATTTTTTAATTGAACACATAAAACAAGTATCAAAAATTTGAAATAATTGTACTTTAAAGGTTCTTTAAAGACAACACATCTTTATTAAACATACAGTGAGCTTAGATACTGGTGTAAACTGGAAATATCTTTTCATGTCCGACATCCCATATCCATGGAGAAATATACAATAGGATACATTAAAGTGTCTTTAGATGATAAATTTAATAACCATAGTTATAAACTTAAAAAAAAATATTTAATTAAAATATATCTGGAATAAAACCTAAATAACTCATGGATCAAAAGAATATCATAAAGGATATTATAATGTACTTAGAACTGATCAATAATAAATTTCTATAAATTATATAAATTTCTATAAATTATAAACTATAAAGCACATGTTTTTATGACCTAAATTTATGGTATAAATTCTATCAATTATAAATTTTAAATTTCTCTCATCTAAATTGGTTCTTTAAAGCATCATTTCTCGAAATTTTTGTTCTCAGAACTGCTTTACAATCTTAGTCATTACCGGAAAGCTTAAGATATTTTGTGCATAGAGTTGTTATCTTTCAATCTTTTCAGTATTCAAAATTAAAGCTGAGACATTTTTAAAACACGGGATTATATAAGCACAAATTCATGAACATAATAAATAGCAGTAAATGAATCTGAGTTTATAATAGCAGAGCTTATTCTTGAGAAGAGTCATGATCTCAATTTGTCTCCCAAACTGATTATGTCCCTTTATAGTGTGTATTCAAAGTCTTCCTCCTTATATCATGTTGCTAAGAATACAGCTTAAGGGCTGCAAGATATTGCTGATTCCAGCCACTCAGTGTTAAAGTGTGCCTGGGCCATGAGCCACAGCTTGATTTGCCTTAGACAAGCTTGTCTCCCAGCCCAGGGAAAGATTGCTTCCAAGTTTTTTCTTTTACAGTTCCTTACATGGGGTTTCACCTGCTAGACTCCAGAGTCTTTGTAAAATAAGCAAGTCAAAAGTAGAAGATATTTTCTCAGATCTTTCATCCACTTGGTTCCCATAGGCAGTGAAGTGATTTTTTTTTTAAATGTCAGAACATGGGGAAGAGAAAAATCTCTAATAAACTGTGGCTCTCTTCCTATTACAAGTGTTTTACATTCTGGCTACATATTGTACATGGCACAGGGACCTGGTCCTTTAGAATGGATATTCTTAGAGGGAAACAAATTAGAAGTCATCAGCTTTGGTGCCCCTTCAGTATTTGTGGATTTCATGATGGACAATAACTGTGATACCCCTCCAGTACCTACCTCCTTCCTAAGAAAAACTGAAGCAAACCTGCTTGATTTGCTCCCTTAGAGTTGCTTAGAGTGATTGTCTTTCATCTGGACAGATTATCCTCTCACTTTTCTTCCAGGTAGTTTTCTGTTTACTGACTTATTAACCGTAGTAATTCTTAGAAGTGTTATTTAAGACTGGCTCTTTTGGCCCTTGTTGCAGTTTTATTCTCTCACTCAGGAGAGCACCTACCTAAAGTTTCTCAGGTATATTGACGAAATTAATGGAGAAATCTCATAACACTGAGCCAGGCTATTTCAGGGATCAAAAACCTTTAAGTTTTGAATGATTACCAGGACTCTTACAAAATTATCTGACAATTGGGGACATCACTGATGAAATCAGAGTTTTTTCTCACGATTGTTTAACCACAAATGTAGTAATTACAGTGTGGCAGATGATCTTAGGGTGGCCCCTGTATTCCCCACCTCCTGGTGTTCACACATTTGTGTAATCCAGTTGTTTTGAGTGTAGACAGGGCTTGTGATTTGTTTCGAACAAGTGGAATACAGCAAAGGTGATGAGATACACTTAATTATGTGTATGTGATTACATAAGAGTAGAGCACTCATCTTGCTAGAATCTCTTTTGCCATTGTTAGTTTTGAAGAAGCAAGCTGTCACGAGTCCTACAACTGCAAGGAAATTAATTCTCCAACAACCTAAGAAAGTTTAGAAGCAGATCCTTCTCCAGCCAAGTCCCTGATGGGAACCCAGTCCTGGGTGACAGATTGCTTATAGCTTTGTGAGATCCTACGCAGAGGACCCAGCTAAGTCATGGCCAGATTCCTGGTCCACATTAACTGTAAGATATTATATGTATGTTACTTTAATCCACTAAACTTTTTGTCATTTGTTCTTCAACAAAGAAACAAAACAAAACAAAAACTAATATATGTAGCGTCTTGACTTTCAGTCAAAAAGGGGATCTTTTTCTCTGTTTTATTTTCCCCAAAGTGAACACTATCACTGACCCAATTCTAAGAGTGTCTATTCTATGATCACGTTAGAGACTATGGATTCTTTGATTACAGTGGTGGAGCGTTTTCTTTTATTCGTAAAGGAGTGTAGAAGTTACTAAAAAGGGAGATGTTACACTTAAATCATTCTTTAATCTAATCCAAAGTGGTTGGTTGAAGAACTACCAAAATTCCCTCCCATTCTCCTGTAGCAAATAACCTACATCATTTTAAAATGTATCTATTCAATCTCTATTTTAATTAAACACACACACACACACACATATATATATATTATATACATATAGTTACATTCCAAATAAAAGTATTCTGACACTTAGTGACATGATACAGAATATTTAGAAATATTACTGACAATATTAAATCATATAGAACAAGTAATACTGACCTCAGTATTACCTCTAAAATAGGGAAATTATCGGAACAGACTTGTCATGCAATTGCATAAATAAAATCCAAAAAAATCAATCTTAATTTGAAATGTGATACTCTATGAAAGAGATAAAACAGTAGCTTCCTAAACAGTATTTTCTACATATACTTTTTGAAAAAAAACATATATTTTATATAAATACAACTATCAGATTATCTAATTTGAGCAGGTATTTTTATAAAACCCATAAATAAATAGAAATAAAAAGAATCTAATTGGTTGCTGAAGGTAGTTACAATACTGGCCAAAATATGGGAATAATATATATTATATTATATAAATATATATAAACATATATATATATAATTATATATAATTTATATATAAATATAATTATATAAATAAAATTATATAATTATAAAATATATAAATTTATATAATTATAATTAATTTATATAATTATATTTATATAAATGTATATAGTTATATTTATATAAAATATATACATATATAATTATAAAACTAAATACAAATTATAAAATTATGTAAATATAAATAGAAAATTTAAAAGGCAGAATTGCACAATCAGATTTTACACTTAAATTTCATGAAGAAATATGTCAGTGAGGATTTCAAACTTAAGAACAGGTAGAAGCCCCCTTCATCATTGGTATGTGCATTTTGCACAGCTTCCACAGTTGGAGCTACTTCAAGGAGGCAGCCCTGAGAGAGCACTGTGGTGTTGAGACCATCTGGACACAGTACACGTGACTCAAGGCAGCCGTGTGGCTGACAGAGTCTTGGTGCTCTGGTCTGGTGTCAGGCCTGAGTCTCTGAGATGGGAGAGCCAAGTTCAGGACATTGCCCCACCAGAGACCTCCCGGCCCCGTGTGATATCAATCAGCGAGAGCTCTCCCAGAGATCTCCATCTCTCAACGCTAAGACCCAGTTCCACCCAACAGCCAACAAGCTCCAGACCTGGACTCCTCATGCCAAACACCTAGCAAGAAAGGAACACAACCCTACCCATTAGCAGAGAGGCTGCCAAAAATCATACTAAGTTCACAAACACCCCTAAACACACCACCGTATGCAGCCCTGCTCACCAGAAAGACAAGATCCAGCCTCAGGCACCAGTCCCTTCCACCAGGAAGCCTACACAACCCACTGAACCAACCTTACCACTGGGGGAAGACACCAAAAACAATGGGGACTACGAACCTGCAGCCTGCAAAAAGGAGATCCCAAACACAGTAAGTTAAGCAAAATGAGAAGACAGAGAAATACACAGCAGATGAAGGAGAAAAGTAAAAACCCAACAGACCAAACAATAGAAGGAAAATAGGCAGTCTACCTGAAAAAGAATTTAGAATAATGATAGTAAAGATGATCAAAATTCTTGGAAACAGAATGGAGAAAATACAAGAAGTGTTTAACAAGGACCTAGAAGAAGTAAAGAGCAAAGAAACAATGATGAACAACACAATTAATGAAATTAAAAATTCTCTAGAAGGAATAAACAGAAGAATAACTGAGGCAAAAGAACGATAACTGACCTGGAAGATAAAATAGTGGAAATAACTACTGCAGAGCAGAATAAAGAAAAAAGAATGAAAAGAATTGAGGACAGTCTTAGAGACCTCTGGGACAACATTAAATGCACCAACATTCAAGTTGTAGGGGCCCCAGAAGAAGAAGAGGAAAAGAAAGAGTCTGAGAATACATTTGAAGAGATTATAGGTGAAAACTTCCTTAACATGGGAAAGGAAATGGTCAGTCAACTCCAGGAAGTGCATAGAGTCCCAAACAGGATAAATCCAAGGAGAAACACACCAGGACACATATTAATCAAACTATCAGATATTAAATATGAAGAAAAACTATTAAGAGCAGCAAGGGAAAAATAACATAAAAAGGAATCCCCATAAGTTTAATACTTGATCTTTCAGCAGAAACTCTGCAAGCCAGGGGGAGTGGTAGGACATATTTAAGTGATGAAAGGGAAAAAACTACAACCAAGATTACTCCACCCAACAGGATCTCATTCAGATTCAACAGAGAAATTAAAACCTTTACAGACAAGCAAAAGCTAAGAGAATTCAGCACCACCAAACCAGCTCTAAAACAAATGCTAAAGGAACTTCTCTAGGCAGGAAACACAAGAGAAAGAAAAGACCTACGATAACAAACCCAAAACAAGAAAATGGTAGTAGGAACATACAAATGGATAATTACCTTAAATGTAAATGGATTAAATGCTCCAACCAGAACACACAGACTGGTTAAATGCATACAAAAACAAGACCCGCATATAAGCTGTCTGCAAGAGACCTACTTCAGACCTAGGGACACATACAGACTGAAAGTGAGGGGATGGAAAAAGATATTCCATGCAAATGGAAATCAAAAGAAAGCTGGAGTAGCAATTCTCATAACAGACAACATAGACTTTAAAATGAAGACTATTACAAGAGACGAAGAAGTACACTACATAATGATCAAGGGACCAATCCAAGAAGAAGATATAACAATTGTTAATATTTATGCACCCAATATAGGAGCTCAATATATAAGGCAAATGCTAACAGCCATAAAAGGGGAAACTGACAGTAACACAATCGTAGTAGAGGACTTTAACACCCCACTATCACCAATGGACAGACCACCCAAAATGAAAATAAATAAGGAAACAAAAGCTTTAAATGATACATTAAACAAGATGGACTTAATTGATATTTATAGGACATTCCATCCAAAAACAAGAGAATACATTTTCTTCTCAAGTGCTTATGGAACATTCTCCAGGATAGATCATATCCTGGGTCACAAATCAAGCCCTGGCAAATTTAAGAAAACTGAAATCGTATCAAGTATCTTTACCAAACACATTGCTATGAGACTAGATATCAATTACAGGGAAAAAACTGTAAAAGACACAAACACATGGAGACTAAACAATACATTATTAAATAACCAAGAGATCACTGAAGAACTCAATGAGGAAATAAAAAAAATACCTAGTAACAAATGACAATGAAAACACTACAACCCAAAACCTATGGGATGCAGCAAAAGGAGTTCTAAGAGGGAAGTTTATAGCAATACAATCTTACCTTAAGAAACAAGAAAAATCTCAAATAAACAACCTAAACTTACACCTAAAGCAATTAGAGAAAGAAGAACAAGAAAACCCCAAAGTTAGCAGAAGGAAAGAAATCATAAAGATCAGATAAGAAATAAATGAAAAAGAAATGAAGGAAACAATAGCAAAGATCAATAAAACTAAAAGCTGGTTCCTTGAGAAGATAAACAAAATTGACAAACCATTCACCAGGCTCATCAAGAAAAAAAGGGAGAAGACTCAAATCAATAGAATTAGAAATGAAAAAGGAGAAGTAACAACTGACACTGCAGAAATACAAAAGATCATGAGAGATTACTACAAGCAACTCTATGCCAATAAAATAAACAACCTGGAAGAAATGAACAAATTCTTAGAAATGCACAACCTTCCAAGACTGAACCAAGAAGAAATAGAAAATATGAACAGACCAATCACAAACACTGAAATTGAAACTGTGATTAAAAATCTTCCACAAATAAAAGCCCAGACCAAGTGGCTTCACAGGCAAATTCTATCAAACATTTAGAGAAGAGCTAACACGTATCCTTCTCAAACTCTTCCGAAATATAGCAGAGGGAGGAACACTCCCAAACTCATTCTACGAAGCCACCATCACCCTGACACCAAAACCAGACAAAGATGTCACAAAGAAATAAAATTACAGGCCAATATCACTGATAAATATAGATGCAAAATTCCTCAACAAAATACTAGCAAACAGAATCCAACGGCACATTAAAAGGATCATACACCATAATCAAGGGGGGTTTATCCCAGGGATGCAAGGATTCTTCAATATACACAAATCAATCAATGTGATACACCATATTAACAAACTGAAGGAGAAAAATGACATGATCATGTCAATAGATGCAGTAAAAGCTTTTGACAAAATTCAACACCGATTTATGATAAAAACCCTCCAGAAAGTAGGCATAGAGGGAACTTACCTCAACATAATAAATACCATACATGACAAACCCATAGCCAATATCGTTCTCAATGATGAAAAACTGAAACTTTTTCCTCTAAAATCAGGAACAAGACAAGGATGCCCAATCTCACCACTATTATTCAACACAGTATTTGAAGTTCTAGCCACAGCAATCAGAGAGGGAAAAACTAAATAAAAGGAATCCAACCTGGAAATGAAGAAGTAAAGTTGTCACTGGTTGCAGATGACATGATACTATATATACAGAAATCTAAAAAATGCTACAAAAACACTACTAGAGCTATCAATGAATTTGGTTAAGCAGCAGGACACAAATTTAATGCACAGAAATCTCTTGGATTCCTATACACTAATGATGAAAAATCTGAAAGAGAAATTAAGGAAACACTCCCATTTACCACTGCAACAAAAACAATAAAATATCTAGGAATAAACCTACCTAAGGATATGTATAAAATGGATAACTAATAAGAACCTGCTGTATAAAATAATAAATCAAATTAAATTAAAAAAAAATACCTAAGGGGACAAAAGACCGGTATGCAGAATACAATAAGACACTGGTGAAAGAAATTAAAGATGATACAAACAGATAGATATACCATGTTTTTGGATTGGAAGAATCAACATCGTGAAAATGAGTATACTACCCAAAACAAACTACAGATTAAATGCAATCCCTATCAAACTGCCAATGGCATTTTTCACAGAACTAGAACAAAAAACTTCACAATTTGTATGGAAACACAAAAGACCTCAAAGCAATCTAGAGAAAGAAAAACGGAGCTGGAGGAATCAGGCTCCCTGACTTCAGATTATACTACAAAGCTGCAGTAATCAATACAGTATGGTACTGGCACAAAAACAGAAATATAGATCAATGGAACAGGACAGAAAGCCCAGAGATAAACCCATGCACATATGGTCACCTTATCTTTGATAAAAGAGGCAAGAATGTACACTGGAGAATAGACAGCCTCTTCAATAAGTGGTGCTGAGAAAACTGGACAGCTACATGTAAAAGAATGAAATTAGAACACATCTTAACACCATACACAAAAATAAACTCAAAACGGATTAAAGACCTAAATGTAAGGCCAGACACTATAAAACTCTTAGAGGACAGCATAGGAAGAACACTCTATGATATAAAACACAGCAAGATCCTTTGTGACCCACCTCCTAGAGAAATGGAAATAAAAAAAAAAACAAAAAACAAATGGGACCTAATGAAACTTGAAAGGTTTTGCACAGCAAAGGAAACCATACACAAGACAGAGACAACCCTCAGAATGGGAGAAAATATTTGCAAACAAAGCAATTGAAAAAGGATTAATCTCCAAAATTTATAAGCAGCTCATGCAGCTCAATATCCAAAAAACAACCCATTCCAAAAATGGGCAGAAGACCTAGACATTTCTCCAAAGATATACAGATTGCCAACAAACACATGAAAGGATGCTCAACATCAATAATCATTAGAGAAATGCAAATCAAAACTACAATGAGGTATCACCTCACACCGGTCAGAATGGCCATCAACAAAAAATCTACAAACAATAAATGCTGAAGAGGGTGTGGAGAAAAGGGAACCCTCTTGCACTGTTGGTCAAGTGTAAATTGATACAGTCACTATGGATAACAGTATGGAGGTTCCTTAAAACACTAAAATAGAACTACCATACGACCCAGCAATCCCAGTACTGGGCATATACCCAGAGAAAACCATAATTCAAAAAGAGTCATGTACCACAATGTACATTGCAGCTCTATTTACAATAGCCAGGACATGGAAGCAGCCTAAGTGTCCATTGACAGCTGAGTGGATAAAGCAGATGTGGCACATATATACAATGGAATATTACTCAGCCATAAAAAGAAACGAAATTGAGTTATTTGTAGCTAGGTGGATGGACCTAGTGTCTGTCATACAGAGTGAAGTAAGTCAGAAAGAGAAAAACAAATACCGTATGCTAACACATATATATGGAATCCTAAAAAAAAAAAAAGGTCATGAAGAACCTATGGGCAGGATGGGAATAAAGACTCAGACCTGCTAGAGAACAGACTTGAGGACATGGGGAGGGAGAAGGGTAAGCTGGGACAAATTGAGAGTATGGCAAGGACATATATATACACTACCAAATGTAAAATAGCTAGTGGGAAGCGGCCGCATTGCACAGGGAGATCAGCTTGGTGCTTTGTGACCTCCTAGAGAGGCGGGATAGGGAGGGTGGGAGGGAGGGAGATGCAAGAGGGAAGAGATATGGGGATATATGTATATGTATAGCTGATTCACTTTGTTATAAAGCAGAAACTAACACATCATTGTAAAGCAATTATACTCCAATAAAGATGTTAAAAAAAAATAAATAAAGATTTAGCTGTTCCTAATTTTCTTTCATGAGTTGTATGAAATAAGTGCTTATTTTGTTATTTTAATACAGTTTGGCAGAATTAGAGCTCTAATATTTGCATCTGTGAGTTTCTTAATGCCTGATTCTGGTATATTTCTTTTTGTCTCATTCTCAAGCCTAGTGCCTGACAAGCGTAAGAGTTCAATACATATACTGAATGAATGAATACCTACTAAATAATATACTTTCATGCTTCTTTCTTATACATTATTTCTGCGTGCTTGTTAGATATTACTCAGGACCTTATAATGAAAGTGTCATCAGCCAGACAAGTTGGTTTTCGATTAGTAATTAACAGATCTATATTCCTATGTGTCTGTAGAGTTATTTACATTTATGTTATTGAAAAGGCTTTCTTCCATTTATATGAATGTACAAATATCTGGAGGTGGGTCTCTAAAATCATAACAATGATGAAAGCTGTATCACTTCACTGAGAAAGAGATAGATGAGAATTGCAATTAAACAAAGACTAAATGCTAACAAAAGCAGAATAAAGCAGGCACTTCCCTGGCAGTCCAGTTGTTAAGACTCTGTGCTGCCAATGCAGGGGGTGTGGGTTAGATCCCTGGTCGAGGAACTAAGATCCCACATGCCATGCAGCGTGACCAAAAGATAAAAAAAAAAAAAAAAAAAAAGCAGAATGAAGCAAAAGGTATAAAAATCCTTCATTTTATTGTTTTTGTTTTTATTAAGAATTAGAATAAAATAACTGAGAAACTATGTTTTCCTTTAGCTTAAGAGCCTAATGTGTATTTAACCATGTCATATTACCAAGATAAAGTTAAAATCTATAGTAATATTAAATTTTCTATATTTATTTGATTATTTAGGTTATTGGAATGAAAATGGTGCTAGACTATCAGACTGGGCTGGCATTTAGAATAATGAACTACAATTCTGGCTTCGTGCATTATTAGATATGTAAACTTAGGGAATACTAAAACTCAGAAAGATTCATTTTCCTCTCTTGTAAACAAAGAATAACAGCAGGAAAAACACAAATGATAATAATATTATTTGATTTGCCAAACCTTAATACAGAGACATAATGCTCTAATTGTCATAGCTGCATTGTAAGGTATTCTATTGGATATTATTTATACCTTATGTCATTTAATAGGAATGAATACCCTGTGAGATCAAAAATTACTCTTTATACAAATGAGTTTAAGTTTTACAACACACGTCATCTACTGTAAGTTCATTACAAAGAATTATTAATTTAAGTTCAGAGTCATCAAATACTCTGTTGAATCATATGGAGAGCAGGAATTACATCGACAATGTGTTTCGTCATCAATTGTGACTTTTGTCCCTCATACTGATTTATTTATTAAGCATATTTAGTTATATCTACCAGTCTCGCAAGAGAGATGGTGAGGTCCATGAAAACTATACCATATTTAAGTTGCTAACTGCATCCTGAATTACATAATAGTAACCAAGATATAGAACGTGTTTAATATTTGATATAAATGTCCAATTGGATTGTTTGGTTCTATTTTATTTTTATTTTCCTGGTTGCCTAATGTAATTAGCTGAAGAGTTTGCTTATGAGAGTGAGTTTTTCCTTCACATCACCATAAAGCCACATATTATATTTTTTCTTTTTTATTTTTAATTAAAAATTTTAATTCCTATTTTTAATTTCTAGTTTGAACACTTTCATAAATCGCTTGCTTATAACCTCTGCTCATGTATCAGTATGGTTGTCTTAATCGATATTTTTAATGATTTTATATATTAATTTTTGTCTACTATGCCTATTGTAAATTAATTTTACATTTGTAATCTATATTTCTTCTTTTACTTCTAATTTTGTTGTAGTAGTAGCTGCTGCTGCTGCTGCTATGCTTTGTCTTTGTGAGTTGTATGTGCTTATATATTCAGAGGGCTTAAAACATGACTTTACTTTTCATGATATCAAAATTAGCCTATTTCCTTTGTTTCCAAATGCAATGTTTATCCGATGAAAAATTCTTATATGTAATTGATTGGTTACTTGAACTCTTCCTGAATAAGAAGCATTATTAAGTTAAAATGATATTACATTTTACATTTTCATGAGGCAATTTTTTTTCCTATTACTTTTTTTATTGTTTATAGCTACTTTCACTTTCTAAAATTATTCCAAATAATATTTTTAATAATTTATAAACTTCAAATGGGGTTTGGATTTTTGCAGTTTTGTAGATACACTTGAATTAAATTTACATTTAGTAATTTTTCCATATAAGAACATAGTATAGGGCTTCCCTGATGGCACAGTGGTTGAGAGTCCACCTGCCAATACAGGGGATGCGGGTTCGTGCCCCGGTATGGGAAGATCCCACATGCCGTGAAGCGGCTGGGCCTGTGAGCCATGGCCACTGAGCCTGCGCGTCCGGAGCCTGAGCTCCACAATGGGAGAGGTCACAACAGTGAGAGGCCCGCATACCGCAAAAAAAGAAAAAAAAAAAAAAAAAGAACATAGTATATTTCCATTTACCAGGAACTTCTTTTGAGTCTATATTTAAACTTTTATTATAATCATCATATGTCTTCAACATACTGCCTTTTTTGGTGTTTTAATTTTGTATTCTTCTATTGAAATAGAATTTTACTATAATATTCTCTAAAGGCTTATGAATTATAAAACTTTGGGTAGCTACCTAAAATTCTCATTTTATTGTATTATTTCTAGGTTTTTAAAAAACCTAGAAATAGTCTTATCAATTTTAAATTGATAAGTATTGATAATTTGATTTTTTATTTTTTTTTCTGTATTTTCTAAATTTATTTTATCTGATAAGTCTTTTTAAAAAGCATTAATGGAAAACTCAAATAGCAGATCTGATGCATATTTTTGGACAATTTATTTAAAATATTTGTTTCTCTTTCTAAAGGACCAACTATTTCAAAGGAGAAGATGTCTCTCCTCATGTCTGAGACCATTTCAAGATGTCATTTTGAACATTTCTCATAAAGAAAATAAAACATACACAAAACATCTGTCCCTTTAACAAAAAAGTAAGACTAAAATGGAAGGTCTGAATACAGCCTGACTCACTTTAGGCACTGAATACAGAGTCAGGTGTTCAGAGAACCAGATCCTATGGTCAGTAAGAGAATCTCTGAGCAGCTATTTGAGGTTGCCTTCTTGTAAACATAACATAAATGTTCAAACAGAATGGGAAATTGTGAAGGAACTCAGAGGCCTGAGACAGAGTGAGAGGCACTCTGTGAACCAAAACCTGTGCTTTGTAACAAGTTATTATGATCTCCATCTCTTTTGTTTTGTGTTGTTTTCCTTCTGTGATAATGTTTTTCAGGAAAATTCAGTCTGTAAAATGTTCTAAGATGAAACAACAGAATGGTTGTTGTCTCTATGTTACTTATAACTTTATTTGGAATTAAAGAAGAGTTCTACACTTGGGTGAGGGAACGTTGGGATCCAGTAGGGTCAGAGGGCATCAGAATTTAGAAATCTACAGCACAAGGATTTTCAACATTTGTTGATCATCAAAGTAACTTGTAGCTTTACATGAATATAGATTCCTCAAAGTCCTATCAAGTGCCTAATTTCTGTTTTTTTTTCTCTCTGAATGTATATTATTAATAAGTTCTCCAGAGATTGTTTGTATTCAGAATGTTCGAGAAATTAATGTAATGGAGAAAGAGAAGCACAAGTAAAACAGGGAGCCCCCGTCGTTTGATGAGGGGATGGCTTCTGGAGCAAGATCTTTGAGGGCATGAGTCTTATTTTATTATCTTAAATGTTTGTTCTTTCCTTAGTTTAACCCTTCAAGACTGCACTTTTGACCAAACAAACAGACTTATTGGACCCCCATGGGGACCATGGTACCTGCTACTCTTGAAGAAATCGCATTTTTACAACAGCAAATGTCTTACCAATTACCACTCTGAACTAATGGCACTGAGAGGCCAAAGGTAGGCAGAATATAGGCTTAAATTTACTCAAGGAATTTTAGAGCTTGGAAGAAACAGCCTCCTTTGGAAATTCTATAGACTGTGGAGGACCTTGTTTCTAAACATATTCTGTTAGGACACATGTAGCAACCAGAAATCCAGGCTGACTTCCTAAGAAGTTTCCCCACCTCTCTGTAGGGAGTGTTGGAGAGAACGCAGTGATTCTGTCTCATTGCTTGAGTCTTGTCTGAACTTTGTATAAATCAGTAGATTCCCTACTTCATAATTGATTGTTGTGGCCTTTTAGAAGTCAACTTCTACTTACACGGCTTAAACATAGAAGAGTGCATCTTTTATAATTACACATCATGATTTCATTCTTTTCTGTTCCTGTGTTAAGAAATTCAGATTTTTACTCAGGAATAGTGGAAGAGAACTGAATCTACAACTATCTGGATATTATATTGTGGAATTAAAGTAACCTCAGATAAAACTGGAGTTGGGAAGTTCTGTAGAAGGAGCTCTTGTGCCCTGTCATGCATCCTCAATTATTTCAAACAGGAAGAGACATACACCTATATCTCTAACAGAAAGCTGCCTCTACTCTACTATACAGGAGGAAGAAGGAAAACCTCTCTCTGCCCAATGACAGCTTAGTCAATCAGAGACCCCAGCCAACCAGAGACTGTAGCAGCCCAACCAATGAGAAGCCTCCATACTTTGAATTCTCCCAGTTTCCTCCAATGGATTCTTTGGTTATCACAGCCTCTCCCAAGTCGTCCCTTTTCCCTCTAAAAGCACGTTCCCCTTCATTGTTCTCTGGATTTGCCTTTGGTCCTCAGTAGCATGAATTTCCCAAACTTCAATTCCTCTACTATTACCAAATAAACTTACATTTGCTGGTAAAATAACTGGCTATTATTATAGTTTCCAAGATAAAAAAAAATCAGAAACTGATTTATATAGCTGAAGAGACTAGGGACATAATGCTGTGGTAGGAGAGCAAAGAAGCCTTGATATTAGGATGAAATGAAATCAAATCTTATACCTTACCAGTCTTTTGAACATCTGGCAACACCATCATCACCACCACCACCATCATCATCATCATATTATTATTATTATTATTATTACTCTCAACTATCTAATTAGCGTGGAGACATAACGTAACAATCATCTGTCCTTTAGGGTGAAATCTATCACAAGTTTTCTAGCATCTTTGGAAAATCTTCTGACAACTTTTGAATAATCTGTTGTTAGACTAGTGAGATGGAACAGCCTGATGTATCCATCTTCCTCTGGTTAACCTCACAAAACCCAAGACGTCCAAGGCAGAGGGTAATAGGAAGGAGAAAAAATATTCTTATGGGGAAGGATATTGTCTAAGAGAACTATATGGGGATCCGATTGCCTTTTAACATTATTGAGTTTATAAATTTTAGTCCATCAAATCATAGCAAGAAGAGAATACTAGTAAACCTATGGGGTTTTACTGGTCCACTGTGCATTGGCCATCTTATCTGCTCCCTAATTTTGTGTGAGTTCAGAGTTCATATTACTAATGGGTTATCTAGGGACAAAGAAAATTGGGGGCTTTAGCTGTGGCATTGCACTCTATCTCAATGACTATCATTAGCCCCAGAAAGCTAAGAATTTGGTAGGGCTCTAAATCGATTCTCTAAAAAATAAACCCCCTGAAAACCAAGGTTTAAAAAGTTAATTTGCCAAAAATCAATTTGCTGAAGCAGCAACTCGCTCAAACAGAAAATTCCTTAAACTTTATTTACCTTAGCCATTTTGTCCTAGAGGGCAGGGGCAATGGCACTGATAACCCCAAAAGCAGAGTTTAGGACAATGGCTATGGTAAGGACAATGCAAAGAAAGATGGTTGAAGAGTTCCAAACAGAGCCCCAAAAGGCCTTTTGAGTAAGGGAAGTCTAGCAGACTAACATGGTAGCACCTTCAGAGCATCAATCAGTTGGGCTGCCGACTCACTCAACCTTTGAAGAGGATATCATGAGGAAAGGAAAGTATGAAAAGGTGGCTGCTGGAAGGCAATGCCACAAGGATAACAGAAAAAGTTCCATTTTCCTCCAGGCTAAACACTTCAGGAGGTAGGTATCAGGCAGATCTACTCATATCTGTCTTTCTTACACATGGGCAGATGTATAATCTTTATTAGGCACTCAATCAACATTAGAAAAGTGAAGAATGAATGGATAAATCAATATACAAATAATGAAAAATTATTTTAAATGATAGAGACTGGATAGTTTATCTGCAGGCAGCAAGAAAACACCTTTTATGATATGACAGTTTGGGGAATATTGAGTGGAATAAGGAGGGCTTTGATTTGTCTTCAGTTGAAGTTTCCAAAATTAAGGCGTGCTTGATGTTGACCTAGGTCTAGTAAGTACTTTCTGTTTGATCATTCTTATGCAGAAAGTTTCCTTGCTATACTATTGGTAGGTGACAATTGGGTCCAAGGCTCAGGATCCTTATCTAGTTCTTAGACTCAGAAAAATTAAGAAAGAATATGGTTAAATATGGATGTATGTTTCTCATGGGGGACAGTTTAAAGAATCTGATTTTTTTGTGTTATACAAAGAGTAATCTGAAACAAAGGGAAAAACCAGTTTTTCTTCACATCTGCCTTGGCAGACTATGGCTACGTGGGAAAGTTACTAACTTTTTTAAAATCAAAATTTTGGGTTTCTTTTTTGAAACATACAAAGAACAAATATTTGTTTCTGAGATAACTGATGTTGATGGGTTGGCATGTTTCCTTTGTAAATTTTCTGTATTTGTAAAGCAAGTGCTGGTTCTAGTAGGACAAATGAATAAATGGATATCCTCTTTCTGTCAGCTCCAGCAACAGATCACAGGCTCAGGATTTATCTCAAAGTAGATGAGAATAAACAAGACACCCACTTACTCACTAAAAGGTGTCTGCTTATATATTGTACAGAATAATATGTTATCATTGTTTCTCACTGCATTCATAAGTGCACCACTGTCTGTTAAAAATCATCAATGTTGTATATAGTAAGGTTAGGCTCTTTCTTGCAATATTATACAGCGTAGGATGCTATTTCATGAATATTATTTTTTAAGTAGAAGATTGAAAGAGAGCACTCCAGACCAAGATGGCGACTGCAAATACACAGCTACACATGGAACAATATCCTCTGAAAGAAATCCAGAAACTAGTTAAGTGATTCCTGCATATTGGGTGACTTCGAAAAGATCCACATTGAACTGGGTAGTAAAGGCTGAGACATACTCTTGCCATAAATCCCACCCTTGTCACAATAGCATGCAATTGGGAGAGAACACTCAACTTCCAGCTTCTTTCTGAGGAGCAAAGGGTTTGGACCACACACTGAACACCCTGAGTTTAAGGCTACCTACCATCTCAGGGATGGAGTCCAAGTCACCTAGCTCTGAAAGCCACTGGAGCTTGCATTCACAAGTACCACAGGACTATAATAAAAAAAGAAGCATTTTTTAATGGGAACAAGTGCACTGCCAATGGCTAGACACCTGGGTACAGTGCAGAGGAAGAAAAGATGCCCATCCCTCAGATTCTACCTGAAAGGGGACTGAATGCATACTTTCCTAGCTGCTGCCTGAGGTCTGGCTTCTAATCAGCCTACATGTAGGGGCTGAATATGATCCTCCCAGCTGGGACACTGATGAGTCTTGGCACATCCTCAAGTATTCAGAGCCACTAAGAACAAAGACAGTGGCTTTTACCATCTCAAAGATATGAGAGGCAACCAGGACCTCAGGCCAGGCTGACTGACTACAGGAGAGCAGTTTGTCAAGACTGAAAGATGGGAGCTGATTTATCTAATGAGAGGAAACGAACACAGAGAAGAAAGGAAAATGAAGAAACAGGGGAATATGTTCCAAACAAAAGTAGAAACTTACTGGTTTCAAACTATACTTTAAAGTGATGGTAATCAAAACAGTAAGGTAGTGGCATAAAAACAGACCCATATGCCAATGGAATAGAATAGAGAGCTAAGAAATAAATCCATGCATACATGGTCAAATAATTTACAACAAATAAGCCAAGAAAATTCAATGGGGAAAGGATAGTTTTTTCAATAAATGGTGTTGGGAAAACTGGATATCCACATGCAGAAAACTGAAACTGTATCCCTAAAACTGTGTCTTACACCATACAAAAAAATCACCTCAAAATGGACTAAAGAATTGAATGTAAGATCTGAAACCATAGAACTCCTAGAAGAAAACACAGGGGGTAAACTCCTTGACATTTGTCTTGACAATAATTTTGGGGGATTTGACTTAAAAGAAAAGGCAACAAAAGCAAAAAAAAAGAAACAAATGAGACTATGTAACACTACAAAGTTTCTACACAGCAAAGGAAACCATGAATAAAATGAAAAGTAGCCTGTGGAATGGGAGAAAATATTTGCAAATCATATATTTGATAAAGACTTAATATACAAAACATACAAGGAATTCATATGACTCAATAGCAAAAAAAACAAAAAAAACAAAAAAAACAAAGTTAAATCTATGTAAAGGACCCAAAGAGACATTTTTCCAAAAAAGACACACAAATGATCAACAACTACTTGAAAAGATGTTCAGCATCACTAATCATCAAGGAAATGTAATTCAAAACCATGAGAAGATATTACCTCACACCTGTTAGGATGTTTATTATCAAAAAGACAAAAGGGGAGATTGGTTCAAGATGGCAGAGTAGAAGAACATGCTCTCACTCCCTCCCTCTTGCAAGAGCACCAGAATCACAACTAACTGCTGAACAATCATCGACAGGAAGACACTGGGACTCACCAAATAAGATACACCACATCCAAAGACAAAGGAGAAGCTACAATGAGATGGTAGGAAGGGGCGCAATCACAATAAAATCAAATTCCATAACTGCTGGGTTATGGAATTTTTTCTCACAGTTTTTTCTCACAAACTGGAGAACACTTATACCACAGAAGTCCACCCACTGGAGTGAAGGTTCTGAGCCTCACGTCAGACTTTCCAACCTGGGGGTCCAGCAATGGGAGGTGGAATTCCTAGAGAATCAGATTTTGAAGGCTAGCAGGACTTGATTTCAGGACTTGGACAGGACTGGGGAAAACAGAGACTCCACTCTTGGAGGGCACACACAAAGCAGTGTGCACATCGAGACCCAGAGGAAGGAGCACTGACCCCATAGGAGACTGAACCAGACCTACCTGCTAGTGTTGGAAGGTCTCCTGCAGAGGCGGGGGTTGGCTGTTTCTCACTGTGAGGACAAGGATACTGGCAGCAGAAGTTCTGGGAAGTAGCCTTGGCATGAGCCATCCCAGAGACTGCCATTAGCCCCACCAAAGAGCCTGGGTAGGCTACAGTGTTGGGTCACCTCACACCAAACAACCAACAGGGATGAAACCCAGCCACACCCATCAGCAGACAAGCAGATTAAACTTTTACTGAGCTCTGCCCACAAGAACAACAGCCAGCTCCACCCACCACCAGCCCCTCCAATCAGGAAACATGCACAAGCCTCTTAGACAGCCTCATCCACCAGAGGGCAGACAGCAGAAGATAGAAGAACTACAATCCTGCAGCCTGTGGAACAAAACCCACTTTCACAGAAAGACAAACAAGATGAAAAGGCAGAGGGCTATGTACCAGAAAAACAACTAAATGAAGGGCAGGTAGGCAACATTCCAGAAAAAGAACTCAGAATAATGATAGTGAAGATGATCCAGAACCTCAGAAAAAGAATGGAGGCAAAGATCGAGAAGATGCAAGAAATGTTTAACAAACAGGTAGAGGAATTAAAGAACAAACAAACAGAGATGAATAATACAATGACTGAAATGAAAAATACATTAGAAGGAATCAATAGCAGAATAACTGAGGCAGAAAAACGGATAAGTGACCTGGAAGACAAAATTGTGGAATTCACTGCTGCAGAAAATACAGAAAAAAGAATGAAAAGAAATGAAGACAGCCTAAGAGACCTCTGGGACAACATTAAACACAAAAGAATTCACATTATAGGGGTCCCAGAAGGAGAAGAGAGAGAGAAAGGAACCAAGAAAATATATGGAGAGATTATAGTTGAAAACTTCCCTAACATGGGAAAGGAAATAGCCACCCAAGTCCAGGAAGTGTAGAGAGTCCAATACAGGATAAACCCAAGGAGAAACATGCCAAGACACATAGTAATCAAATTGGCAAAAATTAAAGACAAAGAAAAATTATTGAAAACAGCAAGGGCAAAACAACAAATAACATACAAGGGAAGTCCCATAAGGTTAACAGCTGATTTCTCAGCAGAAACCCTACAAGCCAGAAGGGAGTGGCATGACCTACTTAAAGTGATGAAAGGGAAGAAGCTACAACCAAGATTACTCTACCCGGCAAGGATCTCATTCAGATTCAATGGAGAAATCAAAAGAATATAGATTTAAAAATCCTCAACAAAATACTAGCAAACAGAATCCAACAATACATTAAAAGGTTCATACACCATGATCAAGTGGGATTTATCCCAGGCATGCAAGGATTCTTCAATATACACAAATCAATCAGTGTGATAAACCATATTCACAAATTGAAGAAGAAAAACCATATGATCATCTCAATAGATGCAGTAAAAGCTTTTGACAAAATTCAACACCCATTTATGATAAAAACCCTCCAGAATGTGGGCATAGCATGAACCTACCTCAACATAATAAAGGTCATATGTGACAAACCCACAGCAAACATCATTCTAAATGGTGAAAAACTGAAAGCATTTCCTCTAAGATCAGGAACAAGACAAGGATGTCCACTCACACCACTATTATTCAACATAGTTTTGGAAGTTCTAGCCATGGCAATCAGAGGAGAAAAAGAAATAAAAGGAATGCAAGTCGGAAAAGAAGAAGTAAAACTGTGACTGCAGATGACATAATACTATACATAGAGAATCCTAAAGATGCTACCAGAAAACTACTAGAGCTAATCGATGAATTTGGTAAAGTTGCAGGATACAAAATTAATGCACAGAAATCTCTTGCATTCCTATACACTAATGATGAAAAATCTGAAAGACAAATTAAGGAAACACTCCCATTTACCACTGCAACAAAAAGAATAAAATACCTAGGAGTAAACCTACCTAAGGAGACAAAAGACCTGTATGCAGAAAACTATAAGACAGTGATGAAAGAAATTAAAGATGATACAAACAGATGGAGAGATTACCATGTTCTTGGATTGGAAGAATCAACATTGTGAAAATGACTATACTACCCAACACAATGTACAGATTCAATGTAATCCCTATCAAACTACCAATGGCATTTTTCACAGAACTAGAACAAAAATTTTCACAATCTGTATGGAAACACAAAAGACCTCGAATAGCCAAAGCAATCTTGGGAAATAATAACAGAGCTGGAGGAATCAGACTCCCTTTGTTCAGACTATACTACAAAGCTACAGTAATCAAGACAATATGGTACTGGCCAAAAACAGAAACATAGATTAATGGAACAATATAGAAAGCCCAGAGATAAACCCATGCACGTATGGTCAACTACTCTATGACAAAGGAGGACTGGATATATAATGGAGAAAAGACAGTGTCTTCAATAAATGGTGCTGGGAAAACTGGACAGCTACATGTAAAGAATGAAATTAGAACACTCCCTAACACCATACACAAAAAGAAAGTCAAAAGAGATTAGAGACCTAAGTGTAAGACTGGACAGTATAAAACTCTTAGAGGAAAACATAGGAAGAACACTCTTTGACATAAATCACAGCAAGATCTTTTTTGATCCACCTCCTAGAGTAATGAAAATAAAAACAAAAATAAACAAATGGGACCTAATGAAAATTCAAACCTTTTGCACAGCAAAGGAAGCCATAAACAAGATGAAAAGACAACCCTCAGAATGGGAGAAAATATTTGCAAATGAATCAACGGACAAAGGATTAATCTGCAAAATATATAAACAGCTCATGCAGCTCAATATTAAAAAAAAACAAACAACCCAATCCAAAAATGGGCTGAAGACCTAAATAGACATTTCTCCAAAGAAGACATATAGATGTCCAAGAAGCACATGAAAAGCTATTCAACATCATTAATTATTAGAGAAATGCAAATCAAAACTACAATGAGGTATCATCTCACACCAGTTAGAATGGGCATCATCAGAAAATTTACAAACAACAAATGCTGGAGAGCTTGTGGAGAAAAGGGTGCCCTCTTGCACTGTTAATGGGAATGTAAATTGATACAGCCACTATGGAGAACAGTATGGAGGTTCCTTAAGAAACTAAAAATAGAATTACCATATGACCCAGCAATCCCACTACTGGGCGTATACCCAGAAGAAAAACATAATTCAAAGAGACACATGCACCCCAACATTCATTGCAGCACTATTTTCAATAGCCAGGTCATCGAAGCAAGCTCAATACCCAGGTATGGATGAATGGATAAAGAAGAAGTGGTACATATATACAATGGAATATTACTCAGCCATATAACGGAACGAAATTGGGTCATTTGTAGAGGCGTGGATGGATCTAGAGACTGTCATACAGAGTGAAGTAAGTCAGAAAGAGAAAAACAAATATGGTATATTAATGTATATATGTGGAACCTAGAAAAATGGTACAGATGAAGTGGTTTGCAGGGCAGAAATTGAGACACAGATGTAGAAAACAAACATATGGACACCAAGGCGGGAAAGTAGTGAGGGTGGTGGTGGTGGTGTAATGAACTGGGAGATTGGGATTGACATATATACACTAATATGTATAGAAAAAAAAGACAAAAGATAACAACCTCTAGAAAGGATTTGGGGAACAGAGAACTCTTATGTCCTATTGGTGGCAATATAATATGATACAATCATTATGGAAAACGGTATCGAGCTTCCTGAAAAAAGTAAAAATAGAATTACCGTATGATCTAGCATTCCTGCTTCTGGATATATATCCCAAGAAGACAAAATTATTGCCTTAAAGAGATACTGTACTCGTATGCACATTGTTGCATTATTCACAATAGCCAAGGTATGGAGGCAACATACATATCAATTTATAGAAATGTATAAAGAAAATTTGGTATATAAACACATTGGAATATTATTCAACCTTAAAAAAAGGAATGTATGACATGTACAAGAACACGGATGAATCTGGAGGGTATTATGTTAAATGAAAAAAAAGCCAGACACAGAGAGACAAATTCTGTATGGTAAATTTATATATGGAATATTTTTTAAAATTTACAGAAAAAGAGAGTTGAGTAGTGGTTGTGAAGGTTTGCTGAGTTGTAGGGCAATATTGGTAAAAATGTATAAACTTTTGATTATAAGATAAATAAGGTCTGAGGAACTTATGTATAATTATAGGAAAAAACCTACCTAAGGAGACAAAAATTAGAGTTTGCACAAATTATAGAAGGACAGGAAGAGAAAGGGACAGAAGACTGCTTTCAGGAAATATCAAAGTGTAAATATCTCAAGTTTCTGCAGTCAATGTATCCAGCTGTATATATACGACATCATGAAAACTTTCAGAATTCTATAGAAGCTGCTGCTTATGTTCCAAGCTCTCTACTCACAGTTAAATGTGGTTTCAATGCCTGACTACAATGGGTGCTTCTCAGGAAATGTCCAAAGTCAAGGGAAGCTGCTTCTGATGTTCTAAACTATCTCTCTGAATTTGCCATCACAGAATTTTGATTTATTTCTCTTCCACTTTCCAGTATTTGATGAAATATCTCTTACTGGCTGAATCTAAGGGCCAAATTTCTGGGAAGTGCAGTTTCAGGTTTCTCCCTGAAATACAAAGGAGAAAGCTGAAGGGGGCAGTGGTGCTGAGTTGACAGAGGCAGTTCAGTACAATAATTTTGAGAAAGTGTTGAAATTAGAAGCCAGATTGCAGGGAACAAATAAATCAATTTAAAACAAGGAATGCTTGTAAAAATACAAGTCTACTCTTTAGGGAGGTCAGGCAAGCATACAAACTGAAGATGGAAGGGAAGATCATCCTTGCAGCTTCTAGTTGATTTTAGAGGGGGAGAAACTTGTACACAGAATTTTAAAATCTGGGTGATGAGAAAAATTAAAAGGGTAAAATATAATGAGGACAGTTGATAGATTAATGCTTGATGTAAAAGGTAAATGAAAAAGATATGAAAGCACAATTAGAAATCGATATTTTAATTGATAAATTCTAACAAGGAACCCATTTTTTTCCTGTTAATAGAAAATGAGTTCATTTGGGATAATCTCTTGATAGTGCTAAATTAGAATGACACTTACATTGGGTGATAATTTTCTTCAATCTTTTGTACCTCTAAAATATTAAATTATGTAAATATAAAGTGTGACAACAAAGGTACTTACATCTGTGAACTTTCTAATGTCTAAGTGCCAGACAATGTGAACCGTATATATATATATATATATATATATATATATATATATATATATATATATATATATGCCTCTAAAAATAAAAACAATATAATCTTAAGCCATAAAAATTTTGTAGTTTTGAAATAAAAATACAAAAATTAAGCTTTATATTGTTTGCATAAATACCATTTTGGTGCACTGAACTTTCAGACTGTCAAATTACTAAGTAACATGCACAAGAGACACATATCGCTACTGGGGCCCTGTTACTCAGAGGAAAATTAAAACAATGGAGTTGTGACATAGAAAGGATGTGTAGCAAACATTATTTAGAAATCTGAAGTGTTTCTACATTTTAATGTGTTTTTGGACAAGGCACTCTGGGATTTATAGAGAAGGAAAAAGGAGCTTATAGGATATGAGTTTCTGAGGACAGTTACGTGTTTTGAAATCTCTCAAGATCTTTAATGTAGTGGAGTGTTTTAATTCATTAAAAAGAGACAGTTCATTATCATCTGGGACATTGTAACTATCTAGGATTATGTGTCCCTTAGGCTGGTGTAAAGTCCTAGCTATAGACATTAAACAGGCTGTTATAAAAAAGACATTGATTATGCAACTTTAAATAAAAAGTGAAAGTGTCTAGAAGTTGTCAAATGGATAATTACAGTTCAAAGTAAATACAATTTTCTAAAACTAGTTTTCTAAAAACTAGTGTCTTTACTGTTTGAGGAAAATACTAATACATAGGATGGATAATCATCAAAACAGTGTTTGTTTCTTAAAATATGTTTGGTGAAAACTTAGTTTAACCCATGCTCTATTAAATATAGTTTCCTGAAAGAGTAATATATATAGCCATATATTAAATACGTTACATACATATGTAACAAATGCATTGTACATATATACATGTGTATTATATATGTATGACTATATTATATATGGTATGAATGTATATAGTACATATACACATGTGTAAATACACACATACGCACACAAAACACATTTGATATAGCATGGTCACTAGCAATTAAAATAGATGTCACCGTAAATACCTTATGGTGATAGTAGAAGGTCTTAGTTGAACATCGGTCCCAATTTAATGAACAAATGTATTCGTGAAATCTTGCATTGTATATACTTGTCCTCCCAATTTATAAGTAACATTAGAATATTAAAGGATCTGGAAGACCTGCATTTATGGAATATATATAATTACATTTACCTCTGTGTTTCCTAAAAATATTTGACTTGACAACTCATCTATCCTGAAAACTGTTTTAAAACTCTATGCTCTATGACATTCTCTTTGGAAATTACTAAACTAGAATCATGTTTCCATTAGATGGTAAGGTTTTTCTCAGCCTCAATGGACCTGTATTTTGTAGTCACTCAAAGAATCAGGATGGACATCATTTGAAATTTGGTTCAGATATAAAGACTGATGACACTCCACACATCAAGATAATTTGAGATGAAGTTTATTTCTCACATGAGGGACTTGTGGACAGACCTAGGGAGGGACTATCAGATTTGGGATGGCTTAGGCAAAACAGAGTTGATAGATTGGGTCTTAATACTGGTGAGGAGGTGAGATCGTAGAAAATTCCCAAGTGGGGGAGGTTTAAATTTCCAGTCTGCACCAAATAAGGAGGTGCTTGTGCTTGGCCTTTATTATTTGTCTGTCCAGATATGGGGCCAAAGGAGAAACTGAGAGTGAGGCATGAAAAGAAGTCAGCAGTCAAACATCAATAATGGAGTCATAGTCTTCACCCCTGATGTTTGATTGATAACTGAAATGTGCCATCAAAAGAGATCTCTTAATTGAAGCTGAATTTAAGTATAAATTTTGGAACCATATACAACCATCTATAATGGAAATGAGAAGCTCTGGAAGAGCATATGCATTCACTCATCTGAGATAGTTGAGGAAAGTCAGGAGAAGTTGTCTGCAAGTGCTCAGGGCATTTGTTCAAACATCCAAGTGACATTATTGACTTTAACCTGTTGCCTCATTTGTTAGGACATCTGAGTAACTTTGCCTGTATTGTTTATTCACAAGCAGCAAGAAGGTTAGCGAGTCAAGATTCTATGTATCCAATCAATAGCAAACAATTTTAGTATTTTAATTCCAAGGTTTAGTTGGCTAATAGACCAATGCTAGGCTACTATCAGCAACCAAAGCTGCCAGAAAGTATTGCCCCTTATTCAGGACTTTGAGGGTGGTAGTGATGTAAATCATATATTTGCATATATTTTTGGACAGTTCTTGAGTGGCATCCATTTTCAGAAAAACTGTGTTGCATAACATTGTGGATTCCAAGGGCAGCACCAGTGTCCCACATAGCAGTAGCAGAACAGTGTAATTGGCAAGAATACGGTATATGAGGGAACAAGATCAGTGTGGTTTGTTTAGGGGCAGGAGCTCAAGAGAATTTATTTAGTTGCAAATGCAAAAAGTGCAGGTCAAAATAAGGGGAGAAATCTGAGGCAAAGTAATAAATGAGTTCAAAAAGGCAATAAAACCAATTATCCATGGAGGATAAAACCTTGAACCAAGAATTTACATAATGCTATATCAGTCTTAGCATTAAACTGAGCCTTGGTGTGGGCAAAGACAAGTATGATCTTAACTTGAACCTCCTCAACCTGAGAGTCAAGGAATTCCCCAAATTAAGAAATTCCCTTAACCCTGAAAGGGAAGCCTTGAATTCAGAATTATTTTTATTGCCATGCTGCTGGCCAGACAAAATGACCAGACCATTGACAATGGCCCAGAAGTCTTAAAGATGGGTAGTTTGGGTCAGTTGTTAGCTAGTGCATCCTCCAGTGCCAGTATGACTGTCTGGAGTTTGGTCTATTGTGCTTAATCTTGGGTTCCCTCCTTATCAAGGATGTTCTAGCTCAGGGATGAAAAGCAGCAGTTCTCTAGTGAGCTCTGTCATGTGTGATTGTTACTTCTGCCCTTGCAGTATATGAACCTATGTACTGTTCACTCAGTTGACCCCAAGAGGCTCCCCAGGTGGCCAAGTAGTCTAGGAGAGAGATGACCTCCTCGAACACTGTGATACTTGTTAAGGGATGGAGCACAGGAGAGATCATTTCATCCTGTTGGTAGAATATGCCAGAGAGCCCGGGTTTGGCTTTATCCTGTAAGTGCAATCTCCATTTCAGCAAGGAAGCCTCTGTGGCTGTGCTGAGTTTGTGGGGTGCTGTAACCATAACCCACGACATAGAGAACAGCAGACTGAAGAGTGCCACGGCTTCAAGTCCTATGAGAACCTCAGTTTCTAAGAGGGTCCAATGTGTTAACTAGCAGTTGTTGCTCTAATATCATGAGTCCAGGACCTAAGCAAGCAGACTTTCGTATGAGAAGCAATGTGCAGCCACCAAGAGTTGTCCAGAGAATCTAAGAAGCATAGGAGCATAGTTAGTTGCAACAGCTTTCTCCATAGAGGAATCTCCAGAAGGTACTGAAAGATGGGCCTGCAGTATGGCCATCAGTATTGACTCTCGGGCCTTCTGTTATAAGGGCCCTGTTCAAAGCGGGACGATTTCTGCGCGACCTCATAAATAGGCCTCAGCAGTATATGTAAATGTAAAGATGTAAATACGTTGTCTCCAGAAACCAAAGTGACCTAGCAGGTGTGGGGCCTACTTGACAGAGGTTGTGCTGACAATGTTAGGAGATGACTTTTAGCTACATTAGGAAGGAAGCAACCTTCAGTGGATCACATGATGCCTAAGAATTTTACCAAGATGGCAGGTGCCTGAACCATGTGTAGGGCAATAGCCCACCCCTTCTCTGTAAGTGCAACAGTGAGCATTTGTTTGTTCCCGTGAGAGTGTCCAGTGAATCTCCTGGCAGGAGCATGTCATTAATTTAGTGTCATACCTGGGTGCCTGGAAAGAGCTGGTTCACTCTCCTTTTTTTTTTTTGACTCTCTTTTTCTTGACTAACCTGATGGGCTCATATATTGCACAGGGTATAACAGTCTTTTTCCTGAGCACTCTGTAGAATGGAGGCCAATACCTGGCTGAGACACACAGGCAAACAATTACAGAGTAAGAGTCTTTTCCCTGAGCCTAGCATCAGTCACAGACACGCGATCCACTCAGTGTCACACAGATAGATCTGGGCTGAGATGCATGACCCAGGGATACCTGAGGGACAGCCCAATCCTGCGCTCATCCTTAAGTGCCAAATACCAAAACTTCTGATTTAAGTCAGAACAATTTTAAAAGAAGCGCAAGAGGACTCGACAAAAGGAGCACAACTCAAAATGCAAGATCACCAACAAGCAGCTGAGCCATCCCATGCACTACGTGCAGAGTAAGCTGAGATCCAGAGGAGAAAGATCTCAAAGGAGTGGTGGTGACAGCTTAGGGCATCCTCCTGAGTTGCCAGCCATTGTTTTGGTCACTTCGTCAAAGCAGAATGGACCAACACTTGAAATTTCTCAGTTGTCAAGGTTGGTGACACTCCACACACCAAAAGAATTTGAAAGCTTATAACTCATACAAGGAAGGCCTGGGGAGAGCTGGTCACGTACAAGCAGGTTTGGGCCCATTTGGGCAAAATAGAGGGAATGAGTTGGGCCTTTACAGTGTCAAGGAGGTTGGACTGGGAACACGTTCATGTGCACGGGAGATAGAAATGTCCTATCAGTGCTAAAGGAGGAGACGCACACATGCAAGGACTTTCTTATCAGCATCCCTACCTATGGTGCCAAAGGGAAGGGAAAGGAGAGACTTAAAAGAAGTCAGTGGTCAAACATCAAAATGGGAGTTGGACTAATATAACATTGCAAATCTAAGAAAATGTAACTATGAGTATACTACTGCTACCACTACTTATAGTAATGATTAGTATTATATTAGCAAAAGTAATAATATTTACTAAACAATGTCCAGTGTCTTCTATTTGCTAGATATATGCTAAACACTTAAATGCATATTATCCTTCAAATGTCATAATCTTAACAAAAAGATATTATTATTCCCATATGTGAGGGAGTGGAGGATAAGAGTCTCAAGGCTAAACAATTACCAACAATCATATATTTTACTTTCTAAAATTCCACTCTTTCTCAACTGAGATGCATAGAGGTTTTAGAACACTATATTTCAACCACTTAATATCTTTCTAGTTTGACATTTTATAGAGTGGAAATTTCATAATTCTTATTCATTAAAAACTTATCGTAATTTACAACTGTGTTCATGTAGGACTTTTTAGTGCACGTGTGGGAAAATCTGCTGAGAAAATATATATGTGCTATATATAAAACATATATATACATACACATATGCATATATAGCATTTAATGTTAATTAAATTTATTTTATTTATTCAGATACCATCAATAAAAGATGAGTATCAGGATCACACTAATGTACTTAAAATTCATATTATAATTTTTTTTCACCACTATTGATTAGGATTCCCTTCAGGAGGTGTGAGTTAGTGAGGTTTTGCTAGACTAAACAAGAATGATTATACATTCATATTTTCTTTCTTAGGACATTTTGTTCCCTACTTATGCTTAGAAGCTATACCTTATTTGCATAAACTAACTAACTTATTTCTCAGGATAAAATCCAGGCTGTTTTATCTGCATCACATCTGGCTGTGAATGGTTAGAACCTGGGATATTTCTCATCATCATTTTTTTTTGCAGCAGTGAATGTGAATATGCCAATAAGGACATAATGGCATTTACTTGCAACTGACTTTTGCATTCAATTTTTCTGGGTGCCAAGGATTCAGAAGCTACTGAATATTAATTTAAAATAAATGTGCTGTAAGAAAGCTATGAACTGCATTTTATTATGTAACACGTTATGGTCTTTGCCATTGATCAGAGAGACTTGGTCCATGATTCTATCGATACATAGATCACAGTAATGGCCCAGGAAATCACAGAAAAATAAAAATTTGCAGAGCTTGCTTTATATTAGTCTTAACCCTACTTCTAAAAAATAGTAAACTAGAGGTATAGCCAACAAAATGAATGCAGGCCCTTGAATTAGCATTATAGAGTGCCCATGGATAGTGCATTGTCTTAAATATTGAAAACTATAAAAAAATGGGTCAACCTGGATATAGTGACACAATGATGCTTATATAACTGATAAGAATTGTTCTTATATCTCTTGCATTTCAAATTGCAAGATATAGTTAAAGGCAGCAAGCTTCAATGGTCCTTGGCATTAAGACAAGTTTTAGGTTGATTATGTGATTTAACTGATTTAGTGATAAGCTAGTTTTTATTAAAGCTTTATCTAAATATGTATTAAATATTACATTGAGTTTCAGTATATATAAAGACTAAATCATAACAGCTGACCTTAAAGACAAGCAATGTAAGATTATCAGAACCCTGGAGGTGTAAAGGAAGGAGATAAAAATTACTCTGTGGGTTAATGGTAAATTCAAGAACAAAATCCATGATCACTCATCTATAGAAGCAAACTCTTTTTCTCCTTTCCAATTCCTTTTATACAGTCAATCATGTGCATTGTTCATACATGATTATATGTATTGAAAAAATTCAGATTACTTGAAACTAATAACACTAACTCAGATTCAGCATTATTTGGAATGAATATAATTTGTGATATATTATTTTTGCTTATTTAAATATTTCCTAAAAATAATGTTTGCTTATTTATCAATAAGAAATCTATTATTTAGAATACACAATTTATCTTACTTGTGAATAATGTTGCTTTTAAGAATACCTAATGGTATATATGTTGTCACTAAAATAGAGTTTGGGTTAAGCAAAAATTTTACAAGTTGGTATGTATCATAAAATCAGGAAGAAAATGTGGTAACTTTATATAATATTTTTAAACAGTGGAGATAAGTTTAAATCAGTAAATAATATCCATCTATAAAACAATTGCAACTCTCAGCAAAAGAGAATTTCTCTTAATGCTGCTGTCTATTTATCTTGCACAATTTTCTTAGCAGGGTTTCTATTAACTGCCATCTTTTCTTTAACATTTATTCTTCCCCAGAGGACAGGCAAACAGATGTTGGCACAGCTAGATTGGATGCTAATATTTGTCTCTCTAGAATGGGTTTTCTGGTACATTGAGGACAGAGCCCTTTCCATTCTTTTGAGATTTAAGAAGTCATTCTGCCATGTAATCCTTAACTCACTAGAGCAAAGGCTAACTGATGTTAAGATCACTCAATAATTGTTATTTTCAAACCGGAGGTTATTCATTATTCACATTTAGCCAGAGAATGGGATATTTTAATGGTTTGGAGCCTTGATAAAGTACATTATTCAAATAATATTTTCAGATTATTGAGGCTTTGGGCCTAGCCCCTCCGCGGCATGTGGGACCTTCCCAGACCGGGGCATGAACCCGTGTCCCCTGCATCGGCAGGCGGACTCTCAACCACTGCGCCACCAGGGAAACCCCCTATTGAGGCTTTTTAAATGAACATTGCCGTATGTAGCAGATCTTTACACAAAATATGCTGTGGAATGTGCAACCATTTATGTATAAATTTAACATGTAGAAGCATAAATGATTTGTGTATGATTGAAATATAACAGTATAAAGAACAGAACATACAGCAATTCCATATTCACGATTATTAGGGAAGAGTGAATTGCATGAATTTTCAGGAAAATGTTTAAGAACACTGTCTAACTTTAAAGTCTATTTTCTAAAATGGTTGTATTGTTTTATACTTTCACCAGCAGTGTATGAGAGCCTAGTTCCTCTACATCAAGTTGGTAAAGACAGATTTTTTTTTTTAATTTGGCTAATGTGTACACTATTTTATCAAGCATTCTACTCATTTAGTTATACAGTGGTAACCAATTGCAGTCCTCATGTTATTTTTGACTAGGGCATATTACCTAGATTTCTGCCCCAGCAGGCAATTAAACCTGAATTCAACTGAATAATACTTTATTTTCAATATTAAAAAATTACCTTAGTAATCTATTAATTAACTGATACCCATCTCCTCATTCTGTGAATTATGCTTTTAAACAGCTATTTATATGGTATGTCATTTGAATATTCTTCTTCCCTTCTTCAAATAATGAAATTCTTTCTTCCTTTAACACCCAAGTGAATTCTCACATATTTTGTGAAGGCTTTCTTGATTACCCCTGGTCACTATAACTGCTTTTCACCATTAGATTATTCTTCTTTTTAGTATCTATAAAATGTGTATGTAACATTGTTTTCATACTTGAGACATTAAATTATAATTATTGTTGATAAATGTTTTTCCCCAGCACATGACTTTTTTATTCTTTTTTTTTACCGCCACTAGAGATCAGGCTAGACAAGTGTTAGCAGATTATACAGTTTGCTATCGTCATTTCTTAGAAAATCCTATGAAGTTTTGAAACTAAAAGCATTGTTTTTTATAAGAATGAACACATTTAAAGTTAATAATTTTGTCATTTTTATGGGGCTATAAATTGCAAAAATATAGAAATACATAATTTTTAAAAATCAAAGAAATCATCTAAAATCCTACAAACTATAAGTGAACATATTTGATATTAATGTATTTTTCAGATGCTATACATATATTTCACATTCACTATTAAACATTTTTAGTTATTCTAATTATCATAACTTTACATTTTATATTTGTGATCATGTCCCCAATTTATAAAAGTTAGATACAGTCTATTAACCCTAGATTATAAGAGAGCTGTCAGTGAGTTTATATCACCTAATCAATCTGCTCCTCCATTTCCCATTTTATGTTATTTTATTTTTCAGTTCTAATAGTCCCCTTTAAATGTACATTTAAACATGCCCATCTTGAATCATTATCTTTAAACAAATACATTGACTCCACCCTACTAAAAAGGAGGAAGAAATGATCATCTCTATATAAGGTGATACCTCCCTATCCACCACTCAGGTTTAAGTCAGATATATCAGTTTCATAGTGTCTTATTTAGAAAATGTCCTATATCTCATCTGTAAGTACGTTTAGTGTGCTTGTATAAATGATAATTACATAAAAGCAGTATAAATAGAATCCCCAATATTGTGATAATTTAAACACATCTTTCTACTGAACAGGGTAATGTGATTATATCAATAAAATTAGCTAAGAATTTCATATAACTCTATCTGTGAAACCTAAAAGGCATGAAGAGGAAACATGGGTATGCTTTTTTCAAACTCCAGCAATAGTTCAAAATCATGTCATGATTTCACTCTATATTTTCAATATTTTCTATATGATGTGTTAGTCTTCCTCAGAGATTTTTCAAAGGCTTTCCATTTTTTTCACTGACAAATTTTACATATATTTTTGTTATAATATTAAGGTTCTTCAGACTCTGTCATAAAATCTTGGGAGTTATCCTCTTTTTCATGCTAACTTGAACCAATTGTTTTGTAGGTCTGCTGCCCTGCTCTCATCATTGGTTTTCTTTTCGTTGTATTCTAGCTGTGACTTGCTACTTTCTGAATCACAATTACTGATCATTCTTGTATTTCAGTTTCATTTTAATAGTGTATACATTTGTGCAATATTCATTTCAGAAAGGTTTTGTGAGAGAAAAACTTACCTAGGCCTAAGAAACTTAAAAATATCTTTATCCTACAATCATACATGACTGCTAGCTGGCTAAGTATAGAAATCTAGATTTAAAAGCATTTTGACTCAGAACTTTGAGAGCATAAATTGATTGCCTCCTCAAAGCCCATCGTGTTGAAGAGAAATCTGGGTCAAAAATTTATGTTATTTTATATGTAAAACTTTTCACTTTAAGAACTTTTTTAAACCTTTCTGTTTATCCTTAGATATATTTAATTTCACTAGGATCCATAGATCTCTCTTTTCCTTTTTCTTTGATTCATTCTGCTCAACATTTTTTTTTTTTTAAATCTAAAGACTCAATTTACCCTTTATCCACAAGTCAACTTGGCAATTTTTTATAGCACACCTACTATGTTCTAGATTCTGGGATACTCACTATTGAATAAAGCAGACTAACATTCTTACCACTATGGAGGTTACAATACATTGGGGAGAAACAGGCCCCCCAAAAATAATAAATAAAAACAAATGCATTATTTAGTATATTAACAGTTAAGATAATGAAACAGTAAAGAAAAGAAGTTAAGCAGAGTAATGGTGCCTGAGGAGGTTAAAGAAAGATAAAATATCTCTATCAAATCCAGCAGAGTAGGCCTCATCAGGAAGGTAATGTTTGTGCAGAGATGAAGACAGTGAGGGAGTCAGACTTTTGCACGTCTATCGAGAAAGCATTATAAGCCAATACAAGCAAAAGGAGTCGGAGCATCCCTAGAATGTTTGAAGTGTGACCAGAGGCTGGTGTCCAGGGGGCTGAAGCAAGGAGGAGAGTAGCAGGAGAATAAGTCAGAAAGATGGGGCTGTGTTGATCAGTTAGGACCTCAGAGGTCACTCAAAGAATATAGCTTCCAGTTTGAGAGAAACAGGGATTCATGGGTTATGGACACAGAAGCATCATGATCTGGTTTTAAAAGGATCACACTGAAGCTGTGATGAGTTGACTCTACAGTTCAACAGGAAAGTGGGGAGACCTACTTATTGCATTCATCCAGATAAGTGTGGTGATTCAGATCAGGGCTGCTGCATTGGAGCAGTGGAAGTGACTGGATCCTGCAATGTTCTTGTTTTTTTTTGTTTGTTTTTTGCGGCACGTGGGCCTCTCACTGTTGTGGCCTCTACTGTTGTGGAGCACAGGCTCCAGACGCACAGGCTCAGCAGCCATGGCTCACGGGCCCAGCTGCTCCGCGGCATGTGGGATCTTCCCGGACCGGGGCACGAACCCGTATCCCCTGCATCGGCAGGCAGACTCTCAACCACTGCACCACCAGGGAAGCCCAATGTTCTTGTTTTGAAGCCAACAAGATGTCCTAATGGAATCAAGAGACTGAGTGAAACAGCCCTTATCTTCTTGGAAATCATCTTCTGTGTAAGCTTTGACTTAAAGTTTTGGTTTAAATGTTAAAATGGTATAATATGCTCCCTCTCTTTCAAAGACTCTTAACCCCTCCTCCACGGGGGACAAATGTTTTTCTTGTTTTTGGTTTTTGTCTTTTCTGTATTGCCACACAGCTCTAAGTTACAGTTACTTTAATGTTATTCTGGGTAGATGGGAAAACAAACACATGTTCTAAGTTCTGGCTTGATAAAATGTAATTCCATCAATAATTTTTAAGACTGTATTTTTTAGAACAGCTTTATGTTTATAACAAAATTGAGAGACGTACAGAGTTTTCCCATGTACTCCTTACTCCCACACATGTAAGGCCTTCCCCACTATCCACATTGCTCACTAGAATGGTGCATTTCTTACCAAGAATAAATCTACATTGACACATCATAATCGCCCAAAGTCCATAGTTAACCTTAGGTTTCACCATTGGTGTTGTACATTCTATGGGCTTGGACAAATGTATAGTGACACATATCCATCATTATAATATCATAAAAAGTAGTTTCACTGTCCTAAAATTACTCTGTGTCCTACCTATTCATTTCAACCCCTCACCAGGGAGAATCTTTAAATTTTTTGTTATATACTGCCACATTTTCTAAAGCACTAACAATTTATCCTCCCTCCAAAAGAGAGGTTGACTTTGTATTTCATTGTCTACACTTTACTCTAGTTTTAAATGTTCTCTAGTAATTTTTTTTTAATTATTAGGAGAGCATAGATATTATTAAATTGACCTTAATGGTCTTTAGCTATGTAGCACTGAGGGACATATGAAACAGAGATATAAGAAAAGGTGCTCATTTCACTGCTGTTACTGTAAAACACCCGTGGAGAATAGATGCTTTGAATTTATTCAAAATCGACACAACTGGTTCTCTTTAAATAGATGAAATTCACAAAGTTAACCAATTTCAGATAAGAACAAACAATGATTTAAATATTATTTGATAGTTTTATATTTTAAAGCATTAAACAATATAAGCTGAAATATGTGGCATAAGATGTATCTACTTGTTTGCAAAATGTAATTTCTTCCTAATTTTAATTCAATAATAAAAGAATGAATTATCTTCTTAATTTTTCATTTGTTCTCTGTTATACTTTAATTGAAATCTTTAGCAGTATTTCAGTATAAGTTCTCTTATAGCACAGCTACATTGTATAGAGTAATTTTTAGACAGCTTTTATGAGGGAAAATTTAATTAAATTTTCATAGCTGAATCTATATCAGGTTTTTGATGATGTAGCACTTAAAGCACAATACGTGTTTTATTAAATAAAAATTAACAATCCATTTTGCACACTTAGTCATTAAGGAAAGCATTATCTCAAATTATTGAGGCAAGTGTAGAAAGGCAGTCAAAGCTAGAAAGATTTAAAAGAAGGTAATAAGGGCTTCCCTGGTGGCGCAGTGGTTGAGAGTCTGCCTGCCGATGCACAGGACGCGGGTTCGTGCCCCGGTCCGGGAAGATTCCACATGCCGCGGAGCGGCTGGGCCCGTGAGCCGTGGCTGCTGAGCCTGCGCGTCTGGAGCCTGTGCTCCGCAACGGGAGAGACCACAACGGTGAGAGGCCCGCTGCAGCCTACCATGCTTGATTAAAAAGATATACAAGACAACACACAGGCACTTTCCTCAAGATACTTATCCTCACAGCCTAGTTAGTATAAAACAAAAGATTAACAGAGACATCCTGTGAGTGCATGTGCTTCTAGAGTGTGGGAGAAGGGCTAGGAGAACATGAGGACTAAGGGTCTCTTATATGGACTGAGGGTCAGAGGCATGAGTTTTATCAAAGAGCTCTTCCTCCCAAAGTATGTTAGAGAATACATAAGAAGGGAGCATTCTGGGTGAACAGTGAGCCTTCTAGCCAAAGGGTTCTGCTTTGGAAAGAAGGCATAATTCACAAACTGCAAGTTCTGCATATCCACCATGTGTGGCTCTCCCATCTCTCATGCCTCAACTCAATACCTCATCTTTGGACCTTATATATTTTCAGCAACCTTCTCAAGTTGCTTCTCCAGCCAAGCTGGTCTCTATGTAGCTGCAAGAACTATATTTTTTCCTAAGTAACAGATATAACGTAAATCATGTTATAACAAAATCACTTTAAAAATGTCCCTGACATCCCACACCAGTAAGATGAAATCTCGAAACTTTACGATGACATCTGGAATCTGTATATCACTTTGAACCCAGTCTACAGTCCTAGAACCCAGCTAGTTCCCACCTCTCCTCATCCCATGAGATTCACTGTTAGTGGTTGACAGCCTTCCATTCCCAGCCCAGGCCACAACCTGTGCGAGTCTGCAAATGCTCGTCTCCTGAGTAGAGAATCCCTTCTCTCACTCTCCCTCTCATCCTTCACAACTTCATCTCCTATTTGGAAATTCCTATTTGCTCTTCAAGATTCATTTGAAAACTCATTCCTTCAATGAAGCATTTATCATCCTCCTTGGTATTATGACATATAACCATACTTTGCTTTTCAGTCCATGAAGCATTTTATTTGTCGTCTTACTTTTTGATGCTTCAAATGTCAATTCATTTCTCATATATGCAGCACCTCAGCCTTGAGAATTATACAAGATAAATGGTATACTCCCTACCTTCGTGGAGATCACATTTTAGGAAGAAGGATAGACATGTCAAATGATAACTAAAATATATGGTGGTAAAGACCATCATGAGAATATAGATGGAGTGTCCTGGACACAGATAAGAAAGCATTTAATTTGAACTTGGGTGGGAGATGGAGGAAGGGTTGGTCAGAAATAACTATGAAAGGAAAGTGATATTAGAGCTGGCCTTTCATATTTAATAATGGGAGTTAGTGGTGGTAATAAAGGCAGAGACTGGACACACACCCTCAGATGGGAATGCTTGCCCAAAGCTGAGGAGCTGCTGTCCAGATGAAACTGGACACACACTCCACAAGGTTGATTTTGTTAACTGACATCTCCTTCTTGGTTCCTGCATGCTTAAGAGATTTCTGACCCCTACAGAAGAGGGCAGCTGTTGCCAGGTCATGAAAGAAAAGATATTCTATGACTGGAGGTTAGGCTTCATCACAAGAGCAACAGGGTCATTCAAAGTTCTAAAAACAAGACTGATGTACTCATGTGTCTCTTTAAAAATAATGCTTGAAGGTGATGGGGAGAACTAATTGCAAAGACTTGAAGAAATACTGCTTCCTCAAACAGGGGTCAGGAGTTTGTTGCAGGAGTTCAGAAGTTCAGCAAAGAGAAATAAGAGTTTGACCTAGAGCTGTGACAGCTGGAATGAGGTAGAAGGGATTGAGCTGGAGCGTTATTTTGTAGATAATATGTACAACCGACCGATAACAGACAAGGGAAACAGTGGTGCAAAGGAGACTAGGTTTATGTCTCAGACACCTGGCCCATAGCAATGCAATGAAGCTAAACAGAGGACGACAAGCAGATAATCACATTGAAGAGAGGGGGACTGAGCAGAAAAATCTACTCCCATTTGTGCATCTTGCTCTTTTCATTCATAATATGTGCTATAGATATAACTTTATGAAAAATCAATTCATTATTTTTTTGTTTGTTTTTTGTTTTTTGCGGTACGCAGCCTCTCACTGTTGTGGCCTCTCCCGTTGCAGAGCACAGGCTCCGGACGCACAGGCTCAGCGGCCATGGCTCACGCTCCGCGGCATGTGGGATCCTCCCAGACCGGAGCACGAACCCGTGTACCCTGCATCGGCAGGCGGACTCTCAACCACTGCGCCACCAGGTAAGCCCCATTATTTTTAATAACTGGATATACCAAGATATATTTATCTTTTCTATTGGTATTTAGGTAATTGGCAGATTTTTCCCCATTATGAAATAAAATATATTTGTATAAAGTACAAGAATAACTTACTGTATAAATGCCTCGAAGTAAATTTCTAAATCAAAAGGAATATACATTTTTGATACATGAAGATCAGTTTTTTGGGGGAATAAAGCTAGAGTAGTGGAAAAATATAAGAGCTCAGAGAGAAATCTATAATTTTGTCATTTTACAAGTGAGCATCCATGATGACAGTAGATTGTCTGGCTCCTAATAATAACTGTGGTCAAGATAGAGAGGATGGTAGCCAAGAAACTTGGACAGTAGGTTATTGAATGAGGTGTCCTTCTGGCTGCCTCTTTCAGCTAAAAACACGATGAGGATTATCATGTAGCCAAATTGATCCAGTCCCTAAAATATGCTTCATTATATGAAATAATAGAATAAGCCTACATACAAATGAAGATCTCAATTTTATGAAGTGGCTAATTAATATTTTTTAATAAGTGCCCTATTTTTAAATGATGTCTAGTTTTCACAGCTTAACTAGCAGGTCTCATAGTCTTGTGGTAGAGGAAACACACTGAATTCAGAACAATGCAGTATCAGTTGAGTATAAGAATTGCCTCTAGTTAACTACACGATGTTAAGCAACCACTTACGTTCTCTAAAAATCCAATTTTCTCATTTTACACATTAAACTGTGCGCAATTCCACTATACAGTAAGCATGTGTATTAAACCATATCGAATGGAGCAGGATTCAGTACACATGTTCTGCAAAGGGCCAGACAGGAAATCTTTGAGACCTTTCAAGGCGCTCAGCCTCTTTTGCAACTACTCACCTCAGCCACTGTAGCATGAGAGCAGCCAGAGACCATTCACAAATCAACAGAAATTGTGCTCCCATCAAGTTTACCACAAAAGGCGACAGCCTAGATTTGGTCTTCAGGATGTGTAGTTTGCTAATCACTGGAATAGAGGAATAAAGGAAAGGCTTATAATATAAACCGTGTGTGTTCTCCAACCCTTAGACACTATGATCCTAAATAGTGTATCTTTCAGCAATAACATTTTTTATTTGGGACACTTATAAATATTTTCTGAAGGAGTGAACGTGGATAATAATAGAAGGCACAGAAATTAACATATTCCTAGATATCTACTGGAAATATTCTGAAACTCCCCAATAATCATAAAGATATGATTGCGTATCTTTCAAACTGAATGAAAACCAAATAGCAGCAAACTATATACTCAGCTTCCTTCATAGAGAGTTTCAAAAGCTTGGCTGTCATTCTCTCATAATCACATTTCAAAGGCCTTCGGTTGTCTTACTGTGAAATGCAGGAATGAACCTACAGAGACCAACTTGAGCAGAATTGTTTGGTTTGAAATGGGTGTAACTATCTTAAGCATTGCTATGGCTCCACTTTTGAATTATGTTTACATTTTAGTTTTAACAAAGAAGTGTACCTGCGAAGAAAGATGCAAGGTTTATAAACGTGAGCCTCAAGTGACCAAAACAATGAAATAATCTAATAATGTGAATTTATAGACTAGTGACTTTTCATTTACTAATAATTGTTCTGTTATGTTATTTTCCTGCCAAGGAAAGCTACATTTTTTTACCTTGTATGAGATGAAATATTGTGCTGCAAAATTAAACATTATGATTTATGGGATTTATTAAGTGTAAAAAGAGAGTGTAATTAGTTTTCCAGTGCCAGAGGCATGTCTCAATTATTTGAGTAGAATATAGCTGGTTATGTGATAAACCTATAACTGTGAGGTGGTGGAAAAAAATTGATACCTCTCTCTTCTAATATATTGAGATTTTTTAATATTGTTGTAATTGTTGGTTTTAATTATAAGGTGGAATCATTAAAACTAACCATTCATCTTTTTGGAGTTTGTATGTGAAAATACAACCTGGGTGGCACTTAGTTGAACCCACAGATAATTTAATTAACCAAGCAAAGTTGGTAAAAATAATAAAATTATGAAAAGTGACATTAGCAATGAACTTATTATTTTAACATGCCTTGTTTTTAGGGTCACATTTTTTGCATGACAGAACCTACTATTAGAATTTCTATTGGAAGAAAAGTACGACATTCTGCTCTCAGCTGAGATTTCCCTTCTCCAGAATACATTTCTAGATGGCTTTGGTCTTCTCCATTTGTGTCATTCTGGGGTTGATGTTGAAGGGATAGCCATTACCCAAGGGAAGCTGTTGCATGGAAATGTTAGAGGCATACACACAAACAAAACAAAATCATGCCAGTCCCCTTATGGCCTTAATGTGTAATTGTTTTACTGTCATTTCCATAGACATATCTTTGTCCAAAGCACATAACATAGCTAAACCTACAATCTAGGGATGAGAGAGAATGCTCTCTACATCATGAAGCAAAAACAACAGTGTAAATATTGGTAAAGATGAATAATTAAAATTTTTCAATTATCATACTTACCTGCTATGCAGACAATATGATTTATATTTTAGCACTTTTTCAGAATTAAGTGACAAAATTAGATTAAAAACTTTAATTACAATGTATTTTTTAAGTCTATTTAGTAAGTTAAATCTAGCTTATAAAATACTTTTAAAGTCTTTATAATAGTCATTTAATCTTATTACGTATTATGGGTTTATTAAACAGATGCTGATATAATGTATAAAAAAACTGTACAACACAGTAGCACCAAGCTCATGCTATCAAGGAATTTACAATTGACCAAGAAGCACAGATGTGTCACTAAGGATGATAGTATATTGAGCAAAACACTATGATAAGTCCTATACTGGCAAAGTGTTCTGAATATTTTGAGGAGCTAGTAATTCAACTTTAGTGTGTCAAGGGAAAGTTTTAGGGAAAGGTAAAGTTTTGAGTAGAATCTTGAAGGAGGAGCCAGACTTCAAAGGCAGTGATAAAGGGCATTTCAGGCAAGAGGTAGTAACATCAGCAAGGAAACAGGCATGTGGGTTAGAGCCAGCCATGTGCACTGAGATGCGTGTTGTATAGGAAGGCTACAGAAACCATAAGTGAGATTAGGCAAAGCACAGAGTTATAAATTGGCATCACCTGTTTCAGAATATCAGAGGACTCTGTGGCTGCTGTTTATGTGCCTGAGATGAAAGAATGGCTAGAAGTGAAAAGGAAATACATATATACAGAGCAGTTTAGATCACGTGTCTTAAGTCTGAGGTACCCCAAAGGCAGACCATCAGACAAAGGTCTTGGGGTAAATATTTTGTTTGTAAGATAAGCACAAGAAAAGAAAGTGGAGAAATGAGAAAGGAAGAAAGGGAAGAAAACCAAAGTAAGGTGTGTTAAATGAATATGTTACTACTGTAGCCAGCTTTTGTTCATTTCCTCTAGGACCTCCCAGATATGCTATGGAGTATAACTCAGAATGAACACATGCTTGTGGAATGGATGCATCAATAAGAAAATGAGAGACAGTGGTTAAAGATGGAACTCAGAGTAATTCAGACCCTTGATCCTTGAGACAGGTTTCCCCTCCATACCTCACACTCCTTAGACTCATAGATTTTGCACACAAACCACCTTTGTGAGTTTTGCCATAAGTGTGATCTTCCAGTAAATTATATACTTAACATTTTTCTTTAAATCAATTCACTAATTACTCTCCTTTGAAACAATAATGACCATGAAATCACAGCTGGATGCATTAACCTCCTGTTTTCCATCAATCTCTCATTTGTTTAGGGTTGTCCAGGGATATTAACTCTTCAGCATTTCTGGCCTGCTATGGATGAACTGAGTGCTTTTCCACGGACATAAACTGGCTTCAGACTAAAAAGCAGGAAGATCAATGTATGTATCTGCTAGGTAAAAAATTTAAATGTATCTGGCAAAACCGTATATCATTTGTGGAAGCACTGGAATATGGATAGCATAAAAAATATAGACCACAAAGAAGTTTACTAGTTTTAACATAGTAGGTACTTATGGGGAGAAATGATGGAGAAAAAGTTTGTTTTAACTGGATCCCTATTTTTTATTGTTTTAAAAAATAGAGCTGAAGTAAATATATAAAAAATTTGCAAAATTGTATCCGTGAGTGCATAGGTTTTAGAAAAAAAATATTTTCTGTCATTTTTTGTATGCCTGAAATACTCTAGAATTTTCAAAATGTATAAAAGAAACACTGAGTGAGATGAGGAAAATTTCCTTAAATTCTGACAACTAAGAACATTTGAATTGTATTATCAAGCTGCATCATTTACAGAGAAACAATATACTTAAAGTTTAACCCTAACCCATTATTCCACAATTTAAATGACTATAGCCTGAATTTACAATATTTGAATATGAATATGGTTATAAACAATAAAGTGCAACACAAACTTCCTTAAGCCACAGCAATCTGGAGATACAAACTGCTCATATAACTGTCAACGTTCAAAGTTACTAACTCCCATCTGTACTTATGCAAGATTTGGGGTTCTAACCAGATATATTTGACCTCTACCCCATTAGCTATTTCTTCTGGGAGGCTCTATGTTGATACCATACAAGCCTCCAGGCAAAATTTGCTCTTGTCCTCTTACTGTCTTTGATCTTTTTTTGTTGTTAGATACCTACAAGGCAACTGGGGGAAAATATTTGCCTAGGTGAGCCAAGAATTGAAAACCCTTCAAGATGCTGGGTTGTTCCTGAATTCCCTTCATCCTTCTCTTGGTCTCTCTAACAGCTCTGTTGGTATCTGAAGTCTTACAGTGCTTTTTATAAAAATAGCTCTCTCAGCCTTTATTTAAACTCTTCCCCACAAAGAGTCAGACCTATTTTTTTTTTAACATCTTTATTGGAGTATAATTGCTTTACACTGTTGTGTTAATTTCTGCTGTATAACAAAGTGTATCAGCTATATGTATACAAATATCCCCATGTCCCCTCCCTCTTGTGTCTCCCTCCCACCCTCCCTATCCTGCATCTCTAGGTGGTCACAGAGCACCGAGCTGATCTCCCTGTGCTATGCTGCTGCTTCCCACTATCTATTTTACATTTGGTAGTGTATATATGTCAATGCCACTCTCTCACTTCATCCCAGCTTACACTTCCCCCTCCCCGTGTCCTCAGGTCCATTCTCTACATATGTGTCTTTATTCGTGTCCTGCCCCTAGGTTCTTCAGCACCATTTATTTATTTATTTAGATTCCCTATATATGTGTTAGCATACGGTATTTGTTTTCCTCTTTCTGACTTACTTCAGTTTGTATGACAGACTCTAGGCCCATCCACCTCACTACAAATAACTCAATTTCGGTTCTTTTTTTAGCTGAGTAATATTCCATTGTATATATGTGCCACATCTTCTTTATCCATTCATCTCTCGATGGACACTTAGGTTGCTTCCATGTCCTGGCTATTGTAAACAGAGCTGCAATGAACACTGTGGTACACGTCTCTTTTTGAATTATGGTTTTCTCAGGGTATATGCCCAGTAGTGGGATTGCTGGGTCATATGGTAGTTCTACTTTTAGCTTTTAAGGAACCTCCATACTGTTCTCCATAGGGGCTGTACCAATTCACATTCCCACCAGCAGTGCAAGAGTGTTCCCTTTTCTCCACACCCTCTCCAGCATTTACTGTTTGTAGATTTTTTTCATGATGGCCATTCTGACTGGTGTGAGGAGATACCTCATTGTAGTTTTGACTTGCATTTCTTTAATGATTAGTGATGTTAAGCATCCTTTCATATGTTTGTTGGCAATCTGTATATCTTCTTTGGAGAAATGTCTATTTGTGTTTTCTGCCCATTTTTGGATTGGGTTGTTTTTTTTGATACTGAGCTTCATGAACTGCTTGTAAATTTTGGAGATTAATCCTTTGTCAGTTGCTTCATTTGCAAATATTTTCTCCCATTATGAGGGTTGTCTTTTCGTCTTGCTTATGGTTTCCTTTGCTGTGCAAAAGCTTTGAAGTTTCATTAGATCCCATTTGTTTATTCTTGTTTTTATGTCCATTTCCCTAGGAGGTGGGTCAAAAAGGATCTTGCTGTGATTTATGTCATAGAGTATTCTGTCTATGTTTTCCTCTAAGAGTTTGATAGTGTCTAGTCTTACATTTAGGTCTTTAATTCATTTTAAGTTTATTTTTGTGTATGGTGTTAGGGAGTGTTCTAATTTCATTTTTTTACATGTAGCTGTCCAGTTTTCCGAGCACCACTTATTGAAGAGGCTGTCTTTTCTCCATTGTATATTCTTGCCTCCTTTATCAAAAACAATGTGACCATATGTGCATGGGTTTATCTCTGGGCTTTCTATCCTATTCCATTGATCTATATTTCTGTTTTTGTGCCAGTACCATACTGTATTGATTACTGTAGCTTTGTAGTATAATCTGATGTCTGGGAGACTGATTCCTCCAGCTCTGTTTTTCTTTCTCAAGATTGCTTAGGCTATTCGGGGTTTTTTGTGTTTCCATACAAATTGTGAAATTTTTTGTTCTAGTTCTGTGAAAAATGCCATTGGTAGTTTGATAGGGATTGCATTGAATCTGTTGATGGCTTTGGGTAGTATAGTCATTTTCACAATGTTGATTCTTCCAATCCAAGAACATGGTATATCTCTCCAACTATTCGTATCATCTGTAATATCTTTCATCACTGTCTTATAGTTTGTTGCATACAGGTCTTTTGTCTCCTTAGGTAGGTTTACTCCTAGGTATTTTATTCTTTTTGTTGCAATGGTAAATGGGAGTGTTTCCTTAATTTCTCTTTCAGATTTTTCATCATTAGTGTATAGGAATGCTAGAGATTTCTGTGCATGAATTTTGTATCCTTCTACTTTACCAAATTCATTGATTAGTTCTAGTAGTTTTCTGTTAGCATCTTTAGGATTATCTATGTACAGTATCATGTTACCTGCAAACAGTGACAGCCTTACTTCTTCTTTTCCAAATTGGATTCCTTTTATTTCTTTCACTTCTTTGACTGCTGTGGCTAAAACTTCCAAAACTATGATGAATAGTAGTGGTGAGAGTGCACAACCTTGTCTTGTTCCTCAGTTAGTGGAAATCATTTCAGTTTTTCACCATTGAGGACGATGTTGGCTGTGGGTTTGTCATAATGGCCTTTATTATGTTGAGGTAAGTTCCCTGTATGCCTACATTCTGGAGGGCTTTTATCATAAATGGGTGTTGAATTTTGTCAAAAGCTTTTTCTGCATCTATTGAGATGATCATATGGTTTTTATAATTCAGTTTGTTAATATGGTGTATCACATTGATTGATTTGCATATATTGAGGAATCCTTGCATTCCTGGGATAAACCCCACTTGATCATGGTGTATGATCTTTTAATGTGCTGTAGGATTCTGTTTGCTAGTATTTTGTTGAGGATTTTTGCATCTATGTTCATCAGTGATATAGGCCTGTAGTTTTCTTTCTCTGTGACACCTTTGTCTGCTTTTGGTATCAGGGTGATGGTGGCCTCGTAGAATGAGTTTGGGAGTGTTCCTCCCTCTGCTGTATTTTGGAAGAGTTTGAAAAGTATAGGTGTTAGCTTCTCTCTAAATATTTTATAGAATTTGCTTGTGAAGCCATCTGGTCCTACAGTTTTGTTTATTGGAAGATTTTCATCACAGTCTCAATTTCATTGCTTGTGATTGGTCTGTTCAAATTTTCTACTTCTTCCTGGTTCAGTCTCAGAAGACTGTGCTTTTCTAACAATTTGTCCATTTCTTCCATTTTGTCCATTTTACCCATATAGTTGGTTGTAGTAATCTCTCATGATCCTGTGGATTTCTTCAGTGTCAGTTGTTACTTCTCCTTTTTCATTTATTTTCTTTTTTTTTTTTTTTTTTTTTTTTTTGCGGTATGCAGGCCTCTCACTGTTGTGGCCTCTCCCGTTGCGGAGCACAGGCTTGGGATGCGCAGGCTCAGCAGCCATGGCTCACGGGCCCAGCCGCTCCGTGGCACGTGGGATCCTCCCAGACCGGGGCACAAACCCATGTCCCCTGCATTGGCAGGCAGACTCTCAACCACTGCGCCACCAGGGAAGCCCCTCCTTTTTCATTTCTAATTCTATTGATTTGAGTCTTCTTCCTTTTTTCCTGATGAGTCTGACTAATGGTTTATCAATTTTGTTTATCTTCTCAAAGAACCAGCTTTTAGTTTTACTGATCTTTGCTATCATTTCCTTCATTTCTTTTTCATTTATTTCTGATCTGACCTTTATGATTTCTTTCCTTCTGCTAACTTTGGGGGTATTTTTATTCTTATTTCTATAATTGCTTTAGGTGTAAGTTTAGGTTGTTTATTTGAGAGTTTTCTTGTTTCTTGTAGTAGGATTATATTGCTATAAACTTCCCTTTAGAACTGCTTTTGCTACATGCCATAGGTTTGGGTCATCATGTTTTCATTGTCATTTGTTTTTAGGTATTTTTTGATATCCTCTTTAATTTCTTCAGTGATCTCTTGGTTATTCAGTAGTGTATTGTTTAACCTCCATGTGTTTGTATTTTTTTGCAGATTTTTCCTTTAACTGATATCTAGTATCATAGCGTTCTTGTCAGAAAAGATACTTGGTACGATTTCAATTTTCTTAAATTTGCCAAGGCTTTTGGGTTCCCTGGTGGCGCAATGGTTGAGAGTCTGCCTGCCAATGGAGCAGACATGGGTCGAGCCCTGGTTTTGGAGGATCCCACATGCCAGGGAGCTACTGAGCCCATGTGCCACAACTACTGAAGCCCGCGCACCTGGAGCCTGTGCTCCACAACAGGGGAGGCCACCACAATGAAAGGACCGCACACCGCAATGATGAATAGCCCCTGCTTGCTGCAACTTGTGAAAGCCCATGCACAGCAGCGAAGACCCAATGTAGCCAAAAATAAATAAATAATTAATTAAAAAAAGAAGCACAGTAAAGATCATGTCCTTTGATCTAGTTATGTCACTCATGAGAATTTATTAAAAAAAAAAATTTAACAAGGCTTCATTTGTGACCCAAGGTATGATCTATCCAGGAGAATGTTCCATAAACACTTGAGAAGAAAGTATATTTTTTTGTTTATGGATGGAGTGTCCTATAAATATCAATTAAGTCCATCTCATTTAATGTATCATTTAAAGCTTGTGTTTCCCTATTTATTTTCATTTTGGATGATCTGTCCAATGGTGAATGTGGGGTGTTAAAGAGCCCTAGTATGATTGTGTTACTGTCTATTTCCCCATTTACGGCTGTTCACATTTACCTTATATATTGAGGTGCTCCTATGTTGGGTGCATAAATATTTAGTTGTTATATCTTCTTCTTGGATTGATCCCTTGTCATTATGTAGTGTCCTTCTTTGTCTCTTGTAATAATCTTTATTCTAAAGTCTATTTTATCTGATATGAGTATAGCTACTCCAGCTTTCTTTTGATTTCCATTTGCATGGAATATCTTTTTCCATCTCCTCACTTTCCCTCTGTGTGTGTCCCTAGGTCTGAAGTGGGTCTCTTGTAGACAGCATATATATGGGTCTGGTTTTTGTATCCACTCAACCAGTCTATGTCTTTTGGTTGGAGCATTTAATCCATTTACATTTAAGGTGATCATCGATATGTATGTTCCTATTACCATTTTCTTAATTGTTTGGGGTTTGTTATTGTAGGTCTTTTCCTTCTTTTGTGTTTCCTGCCTAGAGAAGTTCCTTTAGCATTTCCTGTAAAGCTGGTTTGGTGGTACTGAATTCTCTTAGCTTTTGCTTGTCTGTAAACATTTTAATTTCTCCATTGAATCTGAATGAGATCCTTGCTGGGTAATCTTGGTTGTAGGTTTTTCACTTTCATCACTTTAAATATGTCCTGCCACTCCCTTGTGACTTGCACAGTTTCTGCTGAAAGATCAGCTGTTAACCTTATGGGGATTCCGTCGTATGTTATTTTTCCCGTGCTGCTTTTAATATTTTGTCTTTGTATTTAATTTTCGATAGTTTGATTAATATGTGTCTTGGCGTGTTTCTCCTTGGATTTACCCTGTATGGGATTCTCTGCATTTCCTGGACGTGACTATTTCCTTTCCCATATAGGGGCAGTTTTCAACTATAATCTCTTCAAATATTTTCTCAGTCCCTTTTTTTTTCTCTTCTTCTGGGACCTCTATAATTCGAATATTGATGTGTTTTATGTTGTCCCAGAAGTCTCTATGACTGTCCTCAGTTCTTTTCATTCTTTTTTTCTTTATTCTGCTCTGCAGTAATTATTTCCACTATTTTATCTTCCATGTCAGTTATCATTCTTCTGCCTCAGTTATTCTGCTACTGATTCCTTCTAGAGAATATTTAATTTCATTAATTGTATTGTTCATCATTGTTTGTTTGCTCTTTGGTTCTTCTAGTTCCTTGTTAAACGTTTCTTGCATTTTCTCCATTCTATTGCCAAGATTTTAGATCATCATTACTATCATTACTCTGAATTCTTTTTCAGGTAAACTGCCTGTTTCCTCTTCACTTGTTTGGTCTGGTGGGTTTTTATCTTGCTACTTCATCTGCTGTGTGTTTCTCTGTCTTCTCATTTTGCTTAACTTACTGTGTTTGGGGTCTCCTTTGCACCGGCTGCAGGTTTGTAGTTCCTGTTGTTTTTGGTGTCTTCCCCCAGTGGCCAAGATTGGTTCAGTGTGTTGTGTAGGCTTCTTGGTGGAAGGGACTAGCGCCTATGTTCTGGTGGATGAGGCTGGATCTTTTCTTTCTGGTCTGCAGGACTGTGTCCAGTGGTGTTTTTTGGGGTGTCTGTGACCTTATTATTATTTTAGGCAGCCTCTCTGCTAATGTGTGGGGTTGTGTTTCTGTCTTGCTAGTTGTTTGCCATAGGGTGTCCAGCAATGTAGCTTGCTGGTTGTTGAGTGTAGCTGGGTCTTAGCATTGAGATGGAGATCTCTGGGATAGCTTTCACTGTTTGATATTATGTGGAGCCAGGAGATCTCTGGTGGATCAATGTCCTGAACTCAGCTCTTCTGCCTCAGAGGCACAGGCCTGAGCACCAAGACCCTCTCAGACACATGGCTCAGAAGAAAAGGGAGAAAGAAAGAAAGAAGAAAGAGAAAATAAATAGTCTTTAAAATAAAAAAAATAATAATAAAAGAAAAAAAAAAAAGCAGAGAATAACCAAACCAAAAAACAGATCCACCAGTGATAATAAGCACTAAAATCTATACTTAAAAAAAGAAAAAAAAAAACAGACAGACAGAACCCTAGGACAAATGGTAAAAACAAAGCTATACCAAAATCACACAAAGAAGCATATACATACACTCTCACGAAAAGAGTAAAAGGAAAAAAGTATATATATTTATATATAAAAAATAAGTAAATAAATAAAAACGAGGAAGAGAGCAACCAAATCAATAAACAAATCTACCAATGATAATAAAATTTAAATACTAAACTAAGATAAACATAAAACCAGAAACAAATTAGATGCAGAAAGCAAACCCCAGTCTACAGTTGCTTCCATAATTCACTGCCTCAATTTTGGGATCATTTTTGTCTATTCAGTTATTCTACAGATGCAGGGTACATCAGGTTGATTGTGGAGATTTAATCCACTGCTCCTGAGGTTGCTGGGAGAAATTTCCCTTTCTCTTCTTTGTTTGCACAGCTCCTGGGGTTCAGCTTTGGATTTGGGCCCGCCTCTGCATGTAGGTCACCTGAGGATGTCTGTTCTTTGCTCAGACAGAACGGGGTTAAAGCAGCAGGTGATTAGGGTGCTCTGGCTCACTCTGGCCAGGGGGAGGATGGGGTACGGAATGTGGGGCAAGCCTGCAGCAACAGAGGCCAAAATGACATTGCAACAGCCTGAGGCACGCCATATGTTCTGGGGAAGCTGTCCCTGGATCACGGGACCCCGGCAGTGGTGGGCTGCACAGGCTCCCTGGAGGGGAGGTGTGGATAGTGACCTGTGCTTTCACACAGGCTTCTTGGTGGCTACAGTAGCAGCCTTAGCATTTCATGCCCGTCTCTGTTGTCTGCGCTGATAGCCACAGCTCGCGCCTATCTCTGGAGCTCGTTTAGGCGGTGCTTTGAATCTCCTCTTTTCACGCACCCCCAAACAATGTTCTGTTGCCTCTTAGGTAAGTCCATACTTTTTCACAGACTCCCCCCTGGCTAGCTGTGATACACTAGCCCCCTTCAGGCTCTGTTCATGCAGCCAACCCCGGTCCTCTCCCTGGGATCTGACCCCCGAAGCCAAAGCCTCAGCTTCCTGCCCCCACCCGACCCAGTGGGTTAGCAGACAAGCCTCTCAGGCTGGTGAGTGCTGGTTGGCACCAATCCTCTGTGTGGAAATCTCTCCACTTTGTCCTCTGCACCCCTATTGCTGCACTCTCCTACATGGCTCCGAAGCTTGCCCCCACCACTCCCATCTCTACCAGTGAAGGGGCTTCCTAGTGTGTGGAAACATTTCCTCTTTCACAGCTCCCTCCTAGAGGTGCAGGTCCCGTCCCTACTCCTCAGTCTCTGCCCTTTCTTTTCTCCCCCACCCCACCCAGGCACATGGGGAGCCTCCTGCCCCCTGGGAAGTCCAAGGTCCTCTGCCAGCACTCAGCAGGCATTCCACAGGAGCCACTCCACATGCAGATGTATTTCCTATGTATCTGTGGGGACAAAGGTGATCTCCATGTCTTACTCCTTCACCATCTTGAAGATCTCCTGATGTCTCCTTTAAATTAGGCTATAACTCAAGGAGAACTATGAAATGCAGCTACAAAAAGTCAACAAAATAAGTAAGCTAAACTTTCTAGTTTAACCCTATAATATTTTTGTTCTTGTTGTTCATTTTGTGGCTATAGGATGCAGTAGCCACAAATCTTACAATTTATATATATCATAAACATCCTTAGATAGAGGAAAATTAAGCACCCCTAAATAATGCACTGTAAGGTTCACTATAAGGAGAGCAAGTTGATATCTGGTAACTTCTCCAGATATCATTTGCTTTTCACTATTTTTTATGCATTAGCCCATTCACTGAGTTACAAATATAAAGTGAGCAAATACTGTTTGCCAGGCAATATACAATAGGCATAGTATACTCGATTAAACAACAGATGGGATCTTGCCATCAAAGAGCCTAAAATCAGTGGGGAAGACCAGCAAAAGCAAGTTAAAAACTAACAAATACTGAAAATCTGTAATAGAATGTCAAAGAAAAAGAGTGAATTATTTCAGAGAAGATATGTCTCCCCCCACTTTTTCTAATGGAAGTAAAATTTCACTATGGTTTAGTCAGCTATATATTTATATATTTATTATTTTAAAGTATTTTATTATGATATTTATCATTAGTTTATAAAAGTATTTACATAATGTATAGGAACAGTTCAAAGATTTATAATAAAATTAATGCTCATATACCCAGCTTAAGAAATAGCATATTACCAGTACATGTGATGACTCCTCTGTGTCCTGCCTCCAAAGCATTCGCTACCCTACCTCCCAAGGTATGGCACAAATATTTTCCTAATTCTATTGACTCTCTTCATAATTTGACTACCTAGTTAACCTCACTACTGTTAAAAATTATAAAAATGGAATCATAGTATATGTATTCTTCAGTGATTTGCTTGTTTTGCTTAATGTTTTTGCAATTTCTCCATTTCTACATATATAGCTGAAGTTCACACACTTTAGTGCTTCATTGTACAATAAAATTGTGTTTTTCCATTGTGCTTTTGACAGATGATAAACTGTTTCCCAATTTGGGGGGGGAGCAATTATGAACAATACTGCAGTAAACATTTCTGTTCATGTCTCCAGGGACAGGTATACAATCATTTTTCCAAGATACATTTCAAGTGTTATTACTAAATTATATGTTCAACTTTACTATGTAATGAAAAACAGTTTTAAAATAAAAAAGACAAATAATGAACAATGTTAACAGTATAAAGATGAAAATCATACAAGCTTTTAAATAAGTGCAGGAAAAATCATTTGCTGAGAGTCAATATCCACTCATTATACACTAAAAAAATAAACTACTGTAGTTAAAAAGAAATAGAAAGAAACCATATTATTTGATAAAAGAAATCTTAAGTACAAACACTACTTAAGGACAGAATGTTGCAAGCTTTCCTTATGAGATTAACAAGACAGCAATAGCCACTACTGGTATTTCTAGTCAACATTTTACTGGAAGTCCTGGCGAGAAAAACAACAGAATATATGAAAATTGGAAAAGAGAAAATAAACTGATAATTTGTTTTGGACTTTCTACATACATAATCCTATTATTTGAAAACCATGGGCACGTTTGTTTTTCCTTTTCATACTTTATACCTTTTTATGTCTCTTCTATTGAAAACCCTGTATCGAAATGTTGGATCATGGACATCTTTGAAATAGTATTGACTATAGGGAAAGGAAAAGGCTTTATTATTCCAACATTAAGTGTTACATATGTGTAGATTTATTATAAATGCTCTCTCTTTTTTAAGTTGTTGCCTTTTCTTTTTTTTATTAAATTTTGTGTAAAATATATCTGTGCCACAAACATTTGATTAAATTTGTCTCTGAAACTGTTGAAACTAGTATTTTAGTTATAGGAAGACTTTTAACTCAAAACTTTTCTTAATGGCTATATAGCATCTCATGTTTTTATTATCTCCTTGAGTCATTTTCAGGAGGTTTTATTTTTCAAAGTACTTATTTTTTTTTTTGAAAAGTTCAAATTTATTGGCCTAAAGTTCTTCATAATATTTTTTATTAGCTGTGTGGCTATGTCTCCTTTTTCATTTATATTACTGTTTATATTTGCTTTCTCTTTTGATTTCAGTGAGTCTTAAGAAATACATGGTCATGTTATCATGCATTTCAGAGAACCAACTTTTGGCTTTGTTGACTACTTCTGCTCACAGTTTCATTAACTAGAGATCCCATCTTTGATATTTCCTTCTTTTGACTGTCTTTACTTTATTCTATTTTTCCTTTAATTAATATCTTATTTTGGCCTCAGCTGAATATTTTATAGTTTCTTGTATCACAAAGGAAAGCTACATATTTCCTTCTAAATACAACTTTACTTCTTAGATATTTAGATAGATAATGCTTTAATCACTATTCATTCTTAATACTTAATTTCCATTACGTTTTTTCATTTGAGTTTAGAGTTGCATTTTTGTTTCAAATATGCATTTTCAGTTATTTTTTAAATTAATCTATTTTAATTGCCTTCATTCAGAAAATGTGGTCTGCATGAACACAAATGTTTAAATTTGTTAAAGCTAACATATTTCAGTAGAACCTCAAGGTCTCCAGAGTTTGACCTTGCTTTGAAGACTGTTTAACCCCTAGTTTTCCTACTCTCACTTCATTTCAATGCTTTTTAGATTCCTTATCACAATGCTAGCACAGTGGTTTATTTGAAATTTTTAAATTATTTTTATTCACAGTTTTACTTATTTTTATCAGGAGGGGCTTTAGTAGTTTATATTCTGCATGCTGGCATAACTTCAAATCATCTATTTACTTTTTATGTAAACAGAAATCTTCTGAGTCAATCTGTGTTTAAATTCATTTGCTTGATTCTCCCATCTATATATTTCTTGTTCATTTATTTATTTATCCAAGATTTTCTGAGCCCTACTATTTCCCAAGAATTGTTTTATGTGCTGGTGATATAACCATGAACAAAGTCTGTGTCTGTGAAAGACAGAAATAAATGCTATATTAAATAGAAATAGTTAACCATACGTCCTAAGAAGAAAAATAAACCAGAGTTAATGAATGTTGAGTGAGTGGCAATATCCTTTAGATTGGATATTCATGAAAAACTTCTGCAAAACGTGACATTTAAGCTGAGATCTGAAAGGTTGGCCCAAACAAGCCATATGCCTATTTGCAGAAAGAGTAATTCAGCTTAGGTTAAAAAAAAAAAAGCAAAAAAACCTCAAAGATAATGAAACACAAAGATGCCTGACATGATCAACTGCACAGAAGCCAGTATTGCTACACTTCAGGGAGCACTAGGAGAACAGAGATAAGGTAGAAACCATAGCTATATACCTGTGTTTGAGTGTCCATATCTTGTTTACAAACATTAAAAGAAACTTTTGTGAATATTAATGGCTGGCATTTGATATTTAATAGAAAAAGGTAAATTCTGTTCTACTTCTGTTACTTTGTTTGGTAAATCTCAACCTGCTTGAGTGATTATTTGAGACTATTTCTTATATCTTCAAAATCCAAACATTTTTCCAGAATCCATTAATTTTACCTAGAATAAGATGAGTAGTTTAGACCTACAGCTTCAGATTAAATCAGAAAAGAGATTATTTTATTTTTAGCTTTTATTTATTTTATCTATTTCTTTTATGTACTTGTCAGGCTATTTTATGTGTCATTAGGATCTTTTCTTACTAATCCTTGATTTTGATTAGCTTTTCCTTTTTTATTTGTCTCTTTTTTACTGCAGTGATTCTAAAGGAATTAAGTTTACCTTCTAAAATTTCTATTCCCGTTTCTTCAACTTTCATTTAAGATTTTATGGCCTCCAATGGGAGTTATAATTGTTATTGCATTTTCACTTCTCTGCATTCTGTTCTGTTTGATGAATTTTATTTATTATTTATACAGCAGGCTATTAGTTATCTATTATATCTATATATATCTATTATATGTCAATCCTAATCTTCCAGTTCATCTCACCACCACCACCACCACCCCACTTTCGCCCTTGGTGTCCATACGCTTGTTCTCTACATCTGTGTCTCTATTTCTGCCTGGCAAACTGGTTTACCTGTACCATTTTTCTAGATTCTACATATATGCGTTAATATACGATATTTGTTTTTCTCTTTCTGACTTACTTCACTCTGTATGACAGTCTCTAGGTCTATCCACGTCTCTACAAATGACCCAATTTTGTTCCTTTTTATGGCTGAGCAATATTCCATTGTATATATGTACCACATCTTCTTTATCCAGTCATCTGTTGATGGTCATTTAAGTTGCTTCCATGACCTGGCTATCGTAAATAGTGCTGCAATGAACATTGGGGTGCAGGTGTCTTTTTGAATTATGGTTTTCTCTGGGCATATGCCCAGTAGTGGGATTGCTGGATCATATGGTAATTCTATTTTTAGTTTTTTAAGGAACCTCCATACTGTTCTACATAGTGACTGTATCAATTTACATTCCCACCAACAGCACAAAAGGGTTCCCTTTTCTCCACACCCTCTCCAGCATCTGCTGTTTGTAGATTTTCTGATGATTCCCATTCTAACTGGTACGAGGTGATACCTCATTATAGGTTTGACTTGCATTTCTCTAATAATTAGTGATGTTGAGCAGCTTTTCATGTGCTTCTTTGTCATCTGTATGTCTTCTTTGGAGAGATGTCTATTTACGTCTTCTGCCCATTTTTGGATTGGGTTGTTTTTTTTAACATTGAGCTGCATGAGCTGTTTATATATTTTGGAGATTAATCCTTTGTCAGTTGATTTGTTTACAAGTATTTTCTCCCATTCTGAGGGTTGTCTTTTCATCTTGTTTGTAGTTTCCTTTGCTGTGCAAAAGCTTTTAAGTTTCATTAGGTCCCATTTGTTTATTTTTGGTTTTATTTCCATTACTCTAGGAGGTGGATCAAAAAAGATCTTGCTGTGATTTGCGTCAGGGAGTGTTCTTCCTCTGTTTTACTCTAAGAATTTTATAGTGTCTGGTCTTACATTTAGGTCTGAAATCCATTTTGCATTTATTTTTGTGTATGGTGTTAGGGAGTGTTCTAATTTCATTCTTTTACATGTAGCTGTCCAGTTTTCCCAGCACCACTTATTGAAGAGACTGTCTTTTCTCCACTATATATCTTTGCCCTCTATGTCATAGATTTGTTGACCATAGGTGCATGGCTTTATCTCTGGGATTTCTTTACTGTTCCATTGATCTATATTTCTGTTTTTGTGCCAGTACCATATTGTCTTGATTACGGTAGCTTTGTAGTATAGTCTGAAGTCAGGGAGCTTGATTCCTGCAGCTCTGTTTTTTTTCCCTCAAGATTGCTTTCACTATTCGGGGTCTTTTGTGTCTCCATACAAATTTTAAGATTTTTTTCTAGTTCTGTAAAAAGTGCCATTGGTAATTTGATAGGGATTCCATTCAATCTGTAGACTGCTTTGTGTATAGTCATTTTCACAATATTGATTTTTCCAATCCAAGAACATGGTATATTTCTCCATCTGTGTGTGTCATCTTTGATTTCTTTCATCAGTGTCTTATAGTTTTCTGACTACAGGTCTTTTACCTCCATAGGTAGGTTTATTCCTAGGTATTTTATTCTTTTTGTTGCAGTGGTGAATGGGATTGTTTCCTTAATTTCTCTGCATTGTGTTCTTAATTAAACAAGTTCCTTTTCTTTTTGTACCCTGCTTCTTAGATTTATATCTCTGCATTTCTGCTTACTCTCTTCCTATGTTACACAGTTTTATTTTTATAGAAACAATATCACCTTGTACACACTGGTAATTCAAAGCAGATCTTCTCTAAAACTTTTTATTTTCCATCTCAGTTCTTATCTAGAGGTATTATTTTCTTTAATTTTTCCTGGATCCAGTGGTTTTCCCCAGTACACCATGAACTATGCTGCAGTATACTTTTTATTTACTTTATATTGTCTTATTGTTGCTCATTAATTTTTAAATGAAGAAACAAATATTCAAATACTTATTTTCCAAATATCAAAGTTGTGGTTTTGGTTTGTTTTTGAATGATCCTTTCCCCTTTTTTTATTCCCCACAGGTTTCTAGAGTTAAGATTTGGTGATGAACCATGTAGGTAAAGGGTTAACACCCTAAGGGTGAGAGAAATAAAAAATAGAATAGAAGAAGCTTCAGAAACGAAAGAGCCATTGGACTGCTTATACACAGAACTGTATAATAGCAAATACTGTACTTTCAAAGGATATTAAAGTAAAAGTTGAATTTATATCGTTTTAATTATAAAAATTAATCATCAAATTAAAGAGTGATAAGAAAAGAGACACTACTGAAAACATAGTATAAAAATATCAGGTTAATTAATTGAGCTACTTTTGAAATTATCATTTATAAATACAGTCAATTTTACTTAATTTTGAAGAGTTATGTTCTCCAGTGTTAATTTTGTATGCTGTATCTAATGAAAAGTGAAGACAGAAGGTAAATATAAAATAGCCACCACACCCCCATACCTTTCATTTCATGTGGAATAAATTAATTACATCTGGATTGCTCATCCTTATTGATATACATCCTATTAATTTATCTTCAGAAAATATCAGCTTCCAGTAGTGTGAAAATAAACTTTCTGATTCATCCATTCTGGCTATGTGTTTCTGAAAGTAATTTTTTCTCTAATCCCCCTATTTCCATGGCTATAGTATGGCTGTGGCATTCAGCAGCGGTTTTTGAGAACAAGCATTTAATTTTAGCAATGGACTAAAGAACTGAATTTCTCTTTTGAATGACTGAATTTTAAATCTAATTTTATGGCCAAGTTATAAAATGTACAGATGGAATTGTGAAGGGTGATCTTAAAATAAATATATAAAACTAAGCTACTGATGATTTCTGGTTATTAAATTGCTCTTTTTCTTAGTACTACTAACAAAAATCTCACTGTACTATTTTTCTCTCTCCTTTAAAAGAGATAAGTTTTTAACCTTGGGATTCTGGCCTAATTCCCATTATTTAACTAGATTATTTTCCATTCTACTCACTACTTTTTCAAACTACTGTGATTTCTTTACAAAACATAAAACTCCAAAAATTACTATGACAATCTCAGATCATCCTTCCCCAGATACAGAGCTCACAAACAGCTTAGTGATATCCTTTGTAACTGAGTAGATATTTAAATAGTGAAACACTAGATTGAATATTTTAAATCCAGCTACCATAACATACTGACACATAATTCATAGTGATATAAACTCAGTAGAGTTTATTCCTCATATTTAGCACTCCAGAGTAGGTGTTCTTGTCAGAGGGGAGGCTCTGCTCCATGCGGTCATTTAGGAACCAGGCCGGCATGGGTGCTACTCATCACATGACTTCCAAGGTTACTATGGCCTTGCTCACCCCAGTCAGCCAAAAGGGAAACATGGCTTAAAGAGCATGTGTGAGAGGTTTTGATGGGCCAGGACTGAATGCAGGGCATGGCACTTCCACTTGAATTGCATTTAACTGCATGAGGAGCTAGAAGATATTGCCTAGTTCTGTGATCAGCAAGAAGAGGAAACAGGAAGTTGTAGAACAGGAAACAGCATCTGCCACAAAACACTGAGAAGAATAAAGCATTCACATAAGAATAAGTTAATCCACAGCTCCATTTTACCTGAGACTGTCCTGATTTTAACACTCAAAGCCCCATGTCCTCAGTCTCAGGCAAATCAGGACAATTTGTCACTAAATATGGAAACTTAATATATTTTAAAATATTAAGAAGAAAGTGGCTTAAACTAATGTTTTAATTTGCATCAATTTTGTCAAAGGCAGGTAATCTAAAAATGGGTTATTGAAGAGAAATAATCCTTTATATTTTCATTGTTAAATAAATGGTACACAAACTGGGAATTCATATGATGAGAAAAATATCTATGAAAATTTGGCAATATACTTTAAGATTCTTTATACATTGATTATCATTTTTAAAGTATATAAAAAGTCATAATTAATAAAATGTAGCATAGTTTCCCAAAAAGCTTGCCATTTTATATCATTTCAATGTCTTTGTGCATGTATTCTTTCTTAAAAATTAAAATATTTTAAGATTTTAAAAATGAGAAATAATTCCCCTAAACAAACAAAAATATCATTCAAATTTACTACTATACAAGTAACATCTGGAAAATATTTCATAAGTAAATATATTTTAATTAAATGATAGGGAAATGTTCATGGTATTTTAAAATGTTATATAAAAAGTAACATTTGCCAATATTATCTCTACTATTTAAAGGTATGTACTCACAATATATATGAAAATAAATACATGAGAATGATAACAATGTTTATTTCCAGATGGCATATCCATGGGTTACTGAATTTTTCTTTTGCTTTTTAAAATCTTTCTATATATTTTCATAATTTTGACACTAAGTAAATATTCCATTTATAATGACAAAATGCAAACATTATTTTAAGTTAAAATCAAATAGATAAAGAAATCTGAGTATACAATTAGTAAATGGATCTGCACTTATACACCAGGGATAGGGCTGTAGAAATCTAATTCTGTTTATTTCTCAGAAGCACAAGTAGGCTATGGTTTAATATTTTTCTTGTATGTTAGAAAGTGTTTTAGGAAAAGATTGGTTTACTATTTTGATTTCCCTGTGGAAATCTTGACTTTTACAACCAAGAATTAGTGATAAAGAATTTATTTACTTGTTAATGATCCTCCCAGTATTTTCAGAAAATGTAATGTTCCTTTCAATTTTCAGAGAACACATAAGAATGCAAATATTCTTAATAGGTAGAAAGCCATTTAAAAAAAATTACATGTGACCATTTGACTTTCAAAAATCAATTTTTAAAGTACAAATTTGAATATATACTGAAGTACGTAGGGATGTGTGTACGTGTATGTGTGTATGCAAAAGTATTAAATCTTTTTTTTTCCAAGAATACCTAATATGATGTGGCCATCTGATTTAGTATGAACTCTTGCTTCTTGCACTGCAGGTTTCCAATCAACAGTAGCAATAATTTTTAAACAAATATCTATTGACTATCTACTGAGTGCCAGGTACCATGCTAAAAGCAGAGATTTAAACACATGAAGCTTCCTATTCCCTACACTGAAGGGAGACTGAAAGTTACACGTTTCTTTCAAATACTGGAATGAGCTTAGGTATAAAGTTCTGTGGACACACAGGACAACACATACTATGTCTGAATAAAACAGGAAAAAGGGGCTTCCCTGGTGGCACAGTGGTTGAGAGTCCGCCTGCCTATGCAGGGGACACGGGTTCCTGCCCCGGTCCAGGAGGATCCCATGGCTACTGAGCCTGTGCGTCCGGAGCCTGTGCTCCGCAAAGGGAGAGGCCGCAGCAGTGAGAGGCCCGCGTACCGCAAAAAAAAAGTAAAAAAAACAGGAAAAAGATTTAATTGTTATAGATGCCTGTTAGATGGAATACTGAGCAGAAACAATTCCAGGAAGCAGAAAGGGCATGTTTAAAAGAACAGAGGTGTGTGCAAACATTGTATCATACTTCATATATCCTTAAGCTCTTCACACAGCCCACCTCTTTCCTAGTACTTTATAGATGGCATTTGCCCTGTGCCTGCCCTCCATGTCCTAAAATCTTATGCTGCCTTCTGTACTGCAGGGATTAGCATAGACTTGCTCCCTGCCTTGACTATGTAATGATACTAATCCAATGCTTATCATCCATTTTAGGTGTCAGTGATCAGATAAAGGATTCCATTTCAGTGTGATTAAAAGAGGGACTAAATGCCGAACCCAAGAAGCATGGGTAGCATCCTGATTAAGTTTTCAGCAACTTAAATGAAAAAACATATAAATCAAGGAAAGAAAGAAGATATATTTGAACACAGGCATACTAACAAGCTACAATTAACATGGTGAATGATTTCCTATTGCTTTTATATTCTAGATTTACCTTTCTTCTCAGTACAGGCTGAAATGTTACCAGAAAAAGAGTATTCTCATCTGCCTCTGCTTACATGTTTGTTTTTCTTTAAATAATTATAATAAAAGATAAATGGCAACATTTTATGTAGAACTACTGTTTGTCCTAAGTGCATCTAAGTGATTTGTTAACCATCTTTAAACAAAGAAATCCCTGCTGCCCCTCATTTAGGATAATGCTAAATAAAAACAGTTGTCTGTGCCAGGATCATCTTAATCACAAACAAACCTGCAATTTGGAGTGCTCACCACTGCAACAGAAAATGTGAGGAGCATGCCTGAGATTACTGCATGTTTTCTCTGGTGACACTAAGTTAGCAAGTGTGACGCGTTCTCCAGACTGGCAGCCCAATGTTGTACCCTGTTGTAAGTTGCAAGGTAGACTCCCTGGGATGGCGGATACATGTCCATCATTTTATAATTGTTCTTGAGGATACTCACAAACCATCTCTATTAGTTTCTATTGCTGTGCAAAAACATTGTCCCAAACTTGACTACTTAAGGCAACACATATTTACTTTCTCATAGTTTCTGTGGATCAAGAGTCTGAGTACAGCCTAGCTGAGTCCTGTGCAAAGCTGCAATCAAGGTGTTGGTCAGAATGTAGTCTCATCTGAGACTCAATTGAGGAAAGATCTGCTTCCAAGTTCACTCAGGTTGTTGGCAAAATCCATTTCCTTGTGGGTACTGAAGACTTCCTTTGTTTTGTTGTTTTGTTTCGCTTTGTTTTTGGCTGGGTGCTTTCAGCTACTAGAGACCACCCACATTTCCTTTCCACTCTGGGTTTCCCAACATGACCACTTGCTTTCTCAAAGCAACCAAAGGAGAGTAAGAGACTCCACCAAGATGAGTGAGTGCTAGAATCTTATGGAACTTAACCCCATAATCATGTAGACATAATCAGGGACATCTTGTCACCTCTGATGTATTCTATTGGTTAGAAGTAAATCACAGGACGCCCACACCCTTAAGGGGAGGAGCTGACACAAGAGTATGAACATCAGGAGTCAGGATAATGGCAGCCATCTATAGAGTCAGCCAGCCACACCAACTGGGCAACGTTGTAATTATATACACGGTCTAGCAAGAATACATCTGGTTATGCCATGTGGTACAACAACAAATTGAAGCCTAACTCATAATATGCATATGTCTTAGATATATTTACTCTATGTCATAATCTAAGAAAAACTCAGGAAATAATACTACCCAACATTCTATATATTGAACTTCAATTAAATTGATTCACAAAGAGGTAGAAGACAAGTCTTAAATGACAATCACATTGGAAACACTCATCAATCTATCTTTTGAAGAAGAAAAGTTAAGTGAATACCAATGCCTCTGTTACATAGCAGAAATCATCTAGATTAAATAAGCAACCTCACATAACAATGGATAGAAATAAGGAATTAAAACATGCTACTTATTACTGTAATATCATAAAGCTTTGAATTTACTAGATTATTAAATCTATAACCCTAAGCCTATCATTTATTAGTAAATTTTTATAACAACTTTATTGGAGTATAATTGCTTTACAATGGTGTGTTAGTTTCTGCATTATAACTAAGTGAATCAGTTATACATATACATATGTTCCCATATCTCTTACCTCTTGTGTCTCCCTCCCTCCCACCCTCCCTATCCCACCCCTCTAGGTGGTCACAAACCACCTAGCTGATCTCCCTGTGCTATGTGGCTACTTCCCACTAGCTATATATTTTATGATTGGTAGTGTATATATGTCCATGCCACTCTCTCACTTTGTCACAGCTTACCCTTCCCCCTCCCCATATCCTCAAGTCCATGCTCGTGGAGGTCTGTGTCTTTATTCCCATCTTACCCCTAGGTTCTTCATGACCTTTTTTTTTTTTCTTAGATTCCCTATATATGTGTTAGCATACGGTATTTGTTTTTCTCTTTCTGACTTACTTCACTCTGTATGACAGACTCTAGGTCCATCCACCTCACTATAAATAACTCAATTCCGTTTCTTTTTATAGCTGAGTAATATTCCATTGTATATATGTGCCACATCTTCTTTATCCATTCATCTGTTGATGGACACTTAGGTTGCTTCCATGTCCTGGCTACTGTAAATAGAGCTGAAATGAACATTTTGGTACATGACTCTTTTTGAATTATGGTTTTCTCTGGGTATATGCCCAGTAGTGGGATTGCTGGGTCGTATGGTAGTTCTGTTTGTAGTTTTCTAAGGAAACTCCATACTGTTTTCCATAGTGGCTGTATCAATTTACATTTCCACCAACAGTGCAAGAGTGTTCCCTTTTCTCCACACCCTCTCCATCATTTATTGTTTCTAGATTTTTTGATGATGGCCATTCTGACTGGTGTGAGATGATATCTCATTGTAGTTTTGTTTTTTGTTTTTGTTTTTTTTCAGTACGCGGGCCTCTCACTGTTGTGGCCTCTCCCGTTGCGGAGCACAGGTTCCAGACACGCAGGCCCAGTGGCCATGGCTCACAGGCCCAGCTGCTCTGCGGCATGTGCGATCCTCCCAGACCAGGGCACGAACCTGTGTCCCCTGCATCGGCAGGCAGACTCTCAACCACTGCGCCACCAGGGAAGCCCTCATTGTAGTTGTGATTTGCCTTTCTCTAATGATTAATGATTAATGAATGAATTATAAAGTAAACTCTGTCTTCACTCCTAACTCAAAATTGTGAATTCAAGGATCCTAACACAGTTTTTTGGCATTTATTTGAACTAAGCTTTTGATTGAATATATGATTTTGATGAGTTGAACTTTTGAATATTATTAAAATATTATAATAAAAATAGCTATAATTTTACTGTTCTCTCCCTCTTTCTCTCTCTGTGTGTGTGTGTGTGTGTGTGTGTGTGTGTGTGTGTGTAAAATCTAGTCATGTATCCAAATAACTCCTACTACCAATTTCTCTGCTTCAGCATCATCTCCTGTTTGTACTACAGGAAATGTCTCCTACTATGTATAATGTCTTGACTTCCCAATTCATTCTTTACAGAGAAGGGAGCAAAAATATATTCAATTAATGCATCTTGCTTTTGGCCTCCTTTTTTAATAACCCTTTAGAGGTTTCAGGCTCCCTTTGGAGTAAAATCATAATTTATTAACTTCATTTCTGTGGTTCTGTACAATCTGCCACTTTGTAAGGACTCCCCCACAACTTATTTTATATGCTACAGTTGTATAATTTTCTTCCCACTACTGAAAGAGCCATGCTCCTTACCACCTGATTGGCCTGACACATAATATCCCCTTGTTCACAACACCCCTACTGTCCTTTACTTGAACAATTACATCTCACTCCTTAAGTCTCAGAATATGTGTTACTTCATATAACTAGTACTGCAGTGATAAACGGCTGTCAATGGTGGTAGATTTAGCGAGTCAACATTGGTAAGATATGCACTGTGACAGGCACGTTGCAAAATTGGAAAGTAGGCCATCTCAGGAGGATAAACGAAGTATAGTAAATGTGTTTTAGTTAAAGGCAGCTGTGGGGGTGATTCCACTGTGAACAAATCATAAATATGAATTACACAAACGTTAGATAACTAAAAGGAAATATGTCATCTAGAAATGATCACCCATTACATTATTTATAATTCCTGACCATTTTCTGTACAAATTCATATTTTATATAGAACCAGTCTACAATATATATATACTGTTTCCAAAATTACTTTTGAAAACTCGCTATCAAATATTATCAAAATATATTTCAGATATCCAAATTCATAACAAAATGTAATTACATTCTTTTTTATTGTTAAAAATATTCCCTTGAACGATAATTTATTTAGCTCACCTTTTTGGTTGAACATTAATTTTTTCTCTCTAAAATTTTGTTATTTTAAACATTAATGTATGGAACATTCTTATAGATAGGTCATTTTGTATGTATTTTTCCCCTTAAGGATCACTATCTAAAGATTAATTGGGTCAAAAAGTACATGTATTCTTAAGCTGTTCATTATGATGATACTAATTTACACCCTAGTAAATGGATTGTAGTATAATTTTGAATCATCTAAATTCTCAAAAGCTCATGACTCTGAGTTACTTGTAGAAGGTTAATTATATGTGAAGAAAGACTAATTCCATTATGTACAATATGATTTTAGGAAAATTAATATTTAAATAGCTTGATATTTTATGTCCCTTCTCAGTACAAAATAAAATGCATAACAGCATGATTAATTTATATAGTATTTCAAAGAGTTATATAGACTCTGCAGTTCAACAGGTATGTAACACATTAGAGAGAGGTGCTAACTAGGGAAGGATAACCAGCTCACCACCTACCCTCAGTGCTGAATTAACTTGATAATTTTGCCGAACTCTCAGGCCCATTAGTCTCAAACATTTGACTGTGACAGGACACAGAAGCCAATCTATATCTGAGGGGTAGATTCCAATTATTTATGTGTAGGTGGCCAATGGGTGAAGAGAGCATTCCATTTCATCAACATGGTAGAAATACAATCAGGGGCACTCACATGTACCATCACTTCTATATTCATCCCTACTTGTAGACCTGTCGAGAATGTCAGGTTTCTTTTTTTTTTTTGAGTCTGTTTCTGCTTTGATATATACATTTATTTGTATTATTTTTTTATTGACATCTTTATTGGAGCATAATTGCTTTACAATGGTATGCTAGTTTCTGCTTTATAACAAAGTGAATCAGTTATACATATACTTATGTTCCCATATCTCTTCCCTCTTGCATCTCCCTCCCCACTACCCTCCCTAACCCACCCCTCTAGCTGGTCACAAAGCACTGAGCTGATCTCCCTGGGCTATGCGGCTGCTTCCCACTAGCTATCTATTTTACGTTTGGTAGTGTACACATGTACATGCCACTCTCTCACTTTGTTCCAGCTTACCCTTCCCCCTCCCTGTGTCCTCAAGTCCATTCTCTAGTAGGTCTGTGTCTTTACTCCCGTCTTGCCCCTAGGTTCTTCATGACAATTCTTTTCTTTTTTTTTTTTAGATTCGATATATATGTGTTAGCATACGGTATTTGTTTTCCTCTTTCTAACTTACTTCACTCCGTATGACAGATTCTAGGTCCATCCACCTCACTACAAATAACTCAATTTCATTTCTTGAGAATGTCAGTTTTAATAAAATAAAAATAGTACTCTTGTAGCAGGGAATTATGTGTCTTACGTTGGTATTTAATGAAATCTGGATTGCTAGGGGAAGACAGTTCACATGAGTAAATGCTTAGAATATGGCTTTTTTTGAGCCCTAGATGATCCCAGAGATAACAGACCTATTTAAAAAGTCAATTCTAAAATGTCTGGGCCATATATATATATATATATATATATATATATATATATATATATATTTTTTTTTTTTTTTTTTTTTTTTTTTTTTTTGCGTTACACGGGCCTCTCACTGTTGTGGTCTCTCCCGTTGCGGAGCACAGGCTCCGGATGTGCAGGCTCAGTGGCCATGGCTCACTGGCCCAGGCACTCTGTGGCATGTGGGATCTTCCCGGACCAGGGCATGAACCCGTGTCCCCTGCATCAGCAGGCGGACTCTCAACCACTGCGCCACCAGGGAAGCCCCCTGGACCATATTTTAATTATCACATTAAAAAATCCTGTTTAGGATTTGAGAAGATGGTGGAAGAGTAAGATGCGGAGATCACCTTTCTCCCTACAAATACATCAGAAATACATCTGCACGTGGAACAACTACAGAACACCTACTGAACACTGGCAGAAGACCTCAGACCTCCCAAAAGGCAAGAAACTCCCCACATACCTGGGTAGGGCAAAAGAAAAAAGAATAAACAGAGACAAAGGGATAGGGACGGGACCTGCACCAGTGGGAGGGAGCTGTGAAGGAGGAAAGGTTTCCACACACTAGGAAGCCCCTTCGCGGACAGAGACTGAGGGTGGCAGAGGGGGAAAGCTTCGGGGCCGCGAAGGAGAGCACAGCAACAGAGGTGCAGAGGGCAAAGAGGAGAGATTCCCGCACAGACGGTCGGTGCCGACCAGCACTCAGCAGCCCGAGAGGCTGGTCTGCTCACCCGCCGGGACGGGCGGGGGCTGGGAGCTGAGGCTCAGGCTTCAGTCGGATGCCAGGAGAGGACTGGGGTTGCGGCGTGAACACAGCCTGAAGGGGTTAGTGCACCACGGTTATCCAGGAAGGATTCCGGGGAAAAGTCTGGAACTGTTGAAGAACAAGAGACTTTTTCTTGCCTCTTTATTTCCCAGTGCACAAGGAGAGGGGATTAAGAGTACTGCATAAAGGAGCTCCAGAGATGGGCGCGAGGCGCGGCTAACAGCGCAGACCCAAGAGACAGGCATGAGATGCTAAGGCTGCTGCTGCCGCCAACAAGAAGCCTCTCTGCGAGCACAGGTCACTATCCACACCAACCCTCCCAGGAGCCTGTGCAGCCTGCCACTGCCATGGTCCCGTGATACAGGAAAAATTTCCCCTGGAGAATGAACGGCATGCCTCAGGCTGCTGCAACGTCACGCCGGCCTCTGCCGCAGCAGGCTCTCCCCGCATCCGTACCCCTCCCTCCCCCTGGCCTGAGTGAGCCAGAGCCCCTGAATCAGCTGCTCTTTTAACCCTGTCCTGTCCGAGCAAACAACAGACGTCCTCAGGTGACGTACACGCAGAGGCGAGACCAAATCCAAAGATGAACCCCGGGAGCTGAACAAACGAAGAAGAGAAAGGAAAATTTCTCCCAGCAGCCTCAGAAGCAGCGCATTAAAGCTCCACAATCAACTTGATGAACACTTCATCTGTGGAATAACTGAATAGACAATGAATCATCCCAAATCGAGGAGGTGGACTTTGGGAGTAACGATATATTATTTTTTCCCCTTTTCTGCTTTTTGTGAGTGTGTATCTGTCTGCTTCTGTGTGAGATTTTGTCTGTATAGCTTTGCTTTCACCATTTGTCCTAGGGTTCTGTTCGTCTGGTTTTCTGTTCTTTTTTTTACTTAAATTTTTTTCTTTTCTTAATAATTATTTTTTATTTTAATAACTTTATTTTATTTTATCTTGGTTTATTTTATTTTATCTTTTCTTTCCTTCTTTCTATTTTTTCCCCTTTCATTCTGAGCAGTGTGGAGGACAGTCTCTTGGTGCTCCAGCCAGGCATCAAGGCTATGCCACTGAGGTGGGAGAGCCAACTTCAGGACACTGGTACACAAGAGACCTCCCAGCTCCACGTAATATCAGATGGTGAAAATCTCCCAGACAACTCCATCTCAACACCAAGACCCAGCTGCACTCAACGACCAGCAAGCTACAGTGCTGGACACCATATGCCAAACAACAAGCAAGACACAAACACAGCCCCATCCATTAGCAGAGAATCTGCCTAAAATCATAATAAGGCCACAGACACCCCAAAACACACCACCAGACGTGGACCTGCCCACCAGAAAGACAAGATCCAGCCTCATCCACCACAGCACAGGTACTACTCCCCGTCACCAGGAAACCTACACAACCCACTGAACCAACCTTAGCCACTGGGGACAGACACCAAAAACAACAGAAACTACGAACCTACAGCCTGCAAAAAGGAGACCCCAAACACAGTAAGAAAAGCAAAATGAAAGACAGAAAAACACACAGCAGATGAAGTAGCAAGGTTAAAAACCCATCAGACCTAACAAATGAGGAGGAAATAGGCAGTCTACCTGAAAAGAATTCAGAATAATGATAGTAAAGATGATCCAAAATCTTGAAAACAGAATAGAGAAAATGCAAGAAACATTGAACAAGGACCTAGAAGAACTAAAGAGGAAACAAGCAATGATGAAAAACACAAAAAATGAAATTAAAAATACTCTAGAAGGGATCAACAGCAGAATAACTGAGGCAGAAGAATGGATATGTGACCTGGAACATAAAATAGTGGAAATAGGGGCTTCCCTGGTGGCGCAGTGGCTGAGAATCTGCCTGCCGATGCAGGGGACACGGGTTTGAGCCCTAGTCTGGGAAGATCCCACATGCCGCGGAGCAACTAGGCCCGTGAGCCACAACTACTGAGCCTGCACGTCTGGAGCCTATGCTCCGCAACAAGAGAGGCCGCGATAGTGAGAGGCCCGTGCACCGCGATGAAGAGTGGCCCCCACTTGCCGCAACTGGAGAAAGACCTCGCACAGAAACGAAGACCCAACACAGCCAGAAAAAAAAAAAAAAAAAAAAAAATAGTGGAAATAACTACTACAGAGCAGAATAAAGAAAAAAGAATGAAAAGAACTGAGGACAGTATCAGAGACCTCTGGGACAACATTAAACGGACCAACATTCGAATTATAGGGGTTCCAGAAGAAGAAGAGAAAAAGAAAGGGACTGAGAAAATATTTGAAGAGATTATAGTTGAAAACTTCCCTAATATGGGAAAGGAAATAGTTAATCAAGTCCAGGAAGCACAGACAGTCCCATACAGGATAAATCCAAGGAGACACACACCAAGACACGTATTAATCAAACTATCAAAAATTAGGTATGAAGAAAACATATTAAAAGCAGCAACAGAAAAACAACAAATAACACACAAGGGAATCCCCATAAGGTTAATGGCTGATCTTTCAGCAGAAACTCTGCAAGCCAGAAGGGAGTGGTAGGACATATTTAAAGTGATAAAGAAGAAAAAGTTACAACCAAATTACTCTATGCAGCAAGGATCTCATTCAGATTTCATGGAGAAATTAAAACCTTTACAGACAAGCAAAAGCTGAGAGAGTTCAGCACCACCAAACCAGCTTTAAAACAAATGCTAAAGGAACGTCTCTAGGCAAGAAACACAAGAGAAGGAAAAGACCTACAATAACAAACACAAAACAATTTAAAAAATGGGAATAGGAACATACATATTGATAATTACCTTAAATGTAAATGGATTAAATGCTCCCAACAAAAGACACAGACTGGCTGAACGGATACAAAAACAAGACCCATATATATGCTGTCTACAAGAGACCCACTTCAGACTTAGGGACACATACAGACTGAAAGTGAGGGGATGGAAAAAAATATTCCATGCAAATGGAAATCAGAAGAAAGCTGGAGTAGCAAGTCTCATATCAGATAAAATAGACTTTAAAATAAAGACTATTACAAGAGACAAAGAAGGACACTACATAATGATCAAGGGATCAATCCAAGAAGAAGATATAACAATTGTAAATATATATGCACCCAACATAGGAGCACCTCAATACATAAGGCAAACACTAACAGCTATTAAAGGGGAAATTGACCATAATACAATCATAGTAGGGGACTTCCACACCCCACTTTCACCAATGGACAGATCATCCAAAATGAAAATAAATAAGGAAACACAAGGTTTAAATGATACATTAAACAGGATGGACTTAAGTGATACTTATAGGACATTCCATCCAAAAACAACAGAATACACATTTTTCTCAAGTGCTCATGGAACATTCTCTTGGGTCACAAATCTAGCCTTGGTAAATTTAAGAAAATTAAAATCATAACAAGTAACTTTTCCGACCACAATGCTATGAGACTAGATATCAATTACAGGAAAAGATCTGTAAAAAATACAAACACATGGAGGCTAAACTATACACTACTTAATAACTAAGTGATCACTGAAGAAATCAAAGAGGAAATCAAAAAATACTTAGAAACAAATGACAATGGAGAAACGCGCACCCAAAACCTATGGGATCCAGCAAAAGGAGTTCTAAGAGGGAAGTTTATAGCAATACAATCCCACCATAAGAATCAGGAAATTTCTCATATAAACAACCTAACCTTACCCCTAAACAATTAGAGAAAGAAGAACAAAAAAAAGCCAAAATTAGCAGAAGGAAAGAAATCATAAAGATCAGATCAAAAATAACTGAAAAAGAAATGAAGGAAACAATAGCAAAGATCAATAAAACTAAAAGCTGGTTCTTTGAGAAGATAAACAAAATTGATAAACCATTAGCCAGACTCATCAAGAAAAAAAGGGAGAAGACTCAAATCAATAGAATTAAAAATGAAAAATAAGAAGTAACAACTGACACTGCAGAAATACAAAGGATCATGAGAGATTACTACAAGCAACCTATGCCAATAAAATGAACAACCTGGAAGAAATGGACAAATTCTTAGAAATGCACAACGTTATGAGACTGACCCAGGAAGAAATACAAAATATGAACAGAAAAATCACAAGCCCTGTAATTGAAACTGTGATTAAAAATATTCCAACAAACAAAAGCCCAGAACCAGATGGCTTCACCAGCAAATTATATAAAACATTTAGAGAAGAGCTAACAGCTATCCTCAAACTCTTCCAAAGTATAGTAGAGGGAGGAACACTCCCAAACTCATTCTATGAGGCCACCATCACCATGATACCAAAACCAGACAAAGTTGTCACAAAGAAAGAAAACTACAGGCCAATATCACTGATGAACATAGATGCAAAAGTCCTCAACAAAACCCTAGCAAACAGAATCCAACAGCACATTAAAAGGATCGTACACCATGATCAAGTGCAGTTTATTCCAGGAAAGCAAGGATTCTTCAATATATGCAAAGCAATCAATGTGATACACCATATTAACAAATTGAAGGAGAAAAACCATATGATCATCTCAATAGATGCAGAGAAAGCTTTTGACAAAATTCAACACCCATTTATGATAAAAACCCTCCAGAAAGTAGGCATAGAGGGAACTTCCCTCAACATAAAAAGGCCCTATATGACAAACCCACAGCCCACATCATCCTCAATGGTGAAAAACTGAAAGCATTTCCACTAAGATCAGGAGCAAGACAAGGTTGCCGACTCTTGCCACTTATATTCAACATAGTTTTGGAAGTTTTAGCCACAGCAATCAGAGAAGAAAAAGAAATAAAAGAAATCCAAATCGGAAAAGAAGAAGTAAAGCTGTCACTGCTTGCAGATGACATGATACTATACATAGTGAATCCTAGAGATGCTACCAGAAAACTACTAGAGCTAATCAATGAGTTTGGAAAAGTTGCAGGATACAAAATTAATGCACAGACATCTCTGGCATTCTTATACACTAACAATGAAAAATCTGAAGGTAAAATTAAGGAAACACTCCCATTTACCACTGCAACAAAGAGAATGAAATATCTAGGAATAAACCTACCTAAGGAGACAAAAGTCCTGTATGCAGAAAATTATAAGACACTGATGAAAGAAATTAAAGATGATACAAGTAGATGGAGAGATATATTATGTTCTTTGATTGGAAGAATCAACACTGTGAAAATGACTCTACTACCCAAAGCAATCTACAGATTCAATGCAATCCCTATCAAACTACCAGTGGCATTTTTCATAGAACTAGAACAAAAAATTTCACAATTTGTATGGAAACACAAAAGACCCTGAATAGCCAAAGCAATCTTGAGAACGAAAAACGGAGCTGGAGGAATAAGGCTCCCTGACATCAGACTATACTACAAAGCTACAGTAATCAAGACAGTATGTTACTGGCACAAAGACAGAAATATAGATTAATGGAACAGGATAGAAAGCCCAGAGATAAACCCACGCACAAATGGTCACCTTATCTTTGATAAAGTAGGGCAGAATATACAATGGATAAAAGACAGTCACTTCAATAAGTGGTGCTGTGAAAACTGGAGAGCTACATGTAAAAGTATGAAATTAGAACACTCCCTAACACCACACACAAAAATCAACTCAAAATGGGTTAAAGACCTAAATACAAGGCCAGACACTATCAAACTCTTAGAGGAAAACATAGGCAGAACAGTCTATGACATAAATCACAGCAAGATCCTCTTTGACCCACGTCCTAGAGAAATGGAAATAAAAACAAAAATAAACAAATGGGACCTAATGAAACTTCAAAGCTTTTGCACAGCAAAGGAAACCATAAACATGACCAAATGACAACCCTCAGAATGGGAGAAAATATTTGCAAGTGAAGCAACTGACAAAGGATTAATCTCCAAAATTTACAAGCAGCTCATGCAGCTCAATAACAAAAAAACAAACAACCCCATCCAAAAGTGGGCAGAAGACCTAAACAGACATTTCTCCGAAGAAGATATACAGATTGCCAACAAACACATGAAAGAATGCTCAACATCATTAATCATTAGAGGAATGCAAATGAAAACTACAATGAGATATCATCTCACACCAGTCAGAATGTTCATCATGAAAATATCTAGAAACAATAAATGCTGGAGAGGGTGTGGAGAAAAGGGAACACTCTTGCACTGTTGGTGGGAATGTAAATTGATACAGCCAATAATGAGAACAGTATGGAGGTTTCTTAAAAAACTATAAATAGAACTACCATACGAACCAGCAATCCCACTATTGGGCATATACCCAGAGAAAACCATAATTCAAAAATAGTCATGTACCAAAATATTCATTGCAGCTCTATTTACAATAGCCAGGAGAGGGAAGCAACCTAAGTGTTCATCAACAGATGAATGGATAAAGAAGATGTGGCACATATATACAATGGAATATTACTCAGCCATAAAAAGAAACGAAATTGAGTTATTTGTAGTGAGGTGGATGGACCTAGAGTCTGTCATACAGAGTGAAGTAAGTCAGAAAGAGAAAAACAAATACTGTATGCTGACACATATATATGGAATCTAAGGAAAAAAAAAAAAAAGGTCATGAAGAACCTAGGGGTAAGACGGGAATAAAGACACAGACCTCCTCAAGCATGGACTTGAGGATATGGGGAGGGGGAAGTGTAAGCTGTGACAAAGTGAGAGAGTGGCATGGACATATATACACTACTAAGCGTAAAATAGCTAGTGGGAAGCAGCCACATAGCACAGGGAGATCAGCTAGGTGGTTTGTGACCACCTATAGGAGTGGGATAGGGAGGGTGGGAGGGAGGGAGACGCAAGAGGGAAGAGATATGGGAACATATGTATATGTATAACTGATTCACTTAGTTATAATGCAGAAACTAACACACCATTGTAAAGCAATTATACTCCAATAAAGATGTTAAAAAAAATCATGGGAAAAAAGTCCTGTTTAGTTGTGGAAAAAACAAAAAAATGTCAAGTAATTCAGGTCTAAATAATTTCTTTTTTGTTTTGTGGCACATGTTTCAAAAACGTTTATGTTTTATGCCAAGGTTTATCATATAGAAATGGCACAATTTAATGCTTTATTTTTTAAAGTATATGTGCAAACATTTTAATTTCATGGTGGATGTTATTTATACAGAATATTTCTAGTCTAATATTACACATTATTGATCTATGTCAAAGGAATGTATTGGGTTGGCCAAAAAGTTCGTTCGGGTTTCTCCATAAGATGTTACGGAACCAACTTTTTTGGCCAACCCAATAGCTTAATTTATATTATCACCTGTATGAAGTAGGATCCATGAGAGAAATATTGTGGGAACAGGTTTCCAAAGCATTCTTTTTGATATTTTGACACTGTTTTGGATTATCTGCATTAATATTATGCTTCATTAACATAGACAATCAAGAGTTGGCAGTAGTGATTTGTATTGATGCCAGGAAAGCATAGAGGTGGCCTAAATTTACCTGAATAAAAATGGGTTTATGACAAACCTTTTGGCATAGGAGTAAATGTTAAACTCATTTCAAAGCAAACACATCAGTGAATGCTTGACTTATGCAAAGCTCTGTGTAAATGAAGGCTGCATATTTTTTATCATTTCTTTTGAAAAATAAAGCCACTGATTTTAGTAATCATTGGTCTATGTCTAGATTTTCATGAGAGGGAAGAATACTTGCAAAAAATATACCATACACTACAGCAAGTTTGGGATCAAGATTATCAATTAGAATTAATTGATTTCTGATCTGACAGATCTGTGAGTACGATTTTACAACAAGATCCATTTCCTTATTGCTATAAAATGGTTAACATAATAAAAGTGGGAAAGATACACTTTAATCTAATTCAAAGGACCACACTTAATATATTCCATTCAATTCTATGGTATGGAAAAATGCTACTGGGAACTAGATATGTCATAGCCTGAAACTAAGAAAAATATAACAAAACCCAGTATTTCTAAAATCAAATTAGAAGATGATTTAGATTAAATTTTCAAAGCAGACCTAATCCATTATAGACAATAAACATTTAATCTGTCAAGGGCTCAAGGATACGAGCCTGTGGTGGATGAGCCACACGTGATAAAGTTTCATTTGCCAGGAAGGGGAATTATCAAATTCCCATCCTAGTATTCTTTGATCATGTACTCTGGAAATGAATCTAGGGATTATTTTAATCCCAGTTCCATGGATGGTTACTGACTTTTTGATTGTAAATGAACACTAATTAAATAAGATTATTCCTTGTGGTAAAACAATAACTTGAGGGGAAAAGATACTTGAAATGCTTCATTGAGGATCAGAAAGGGGTATTATACTTTGCATTATTTTGTACTCATGCTTCACAAATCGTTAAGTGGAGAACTAATAAAGGTGCATATGCATTTTCTTGGTTTCCCATGTATTATTAGTTGGCTGACTGGTGTATATTATTTGTGTTTTTTAATAACAGTCTCTTTTAGAGCATTTTGCTGTTCTTCATTGCTGCATGAGACATTGCCTAAGTGAATGAATGAATGAACAAATTATTCTTTACACTGTAAGTTTGCATTTTGTATTGTAGTATTGAAAACAGTGAAATGATGTGATTGTCAAGGACTGGATCACAAGGTTATTACTGTGGCTATGCAACTTTCAGTGTAACAAGACCACACTGGATGGTAGATAGATTATTCTGTACAGGTAGTGCTGTCGCATATAGAAAAGAGAAGAGATACCAAGGAAATAAAGCAATGGATAGACATTATATCTCTAAATTTTATTCCTGTTTTTCTCTATTAGAAGTTCTCAACAGCTGTGTGGTCATAGATGTTAAACAATTTAGGAAAGTAAATATAAGCAGTAGAGTACCATCCTACTACTAATAAAGTACATCTAAATATCACTTAATTTTCAGTGATTTAATTTGTCTTATGTACTTGAGAATCTAGGAAAGCACCAAATACATAGTGTGTTCAAACTTCCTGTCTAAAAGAAAAACAATAAATCAAAAGTGATTCCTTAGTATTTATGTCATCTTGTATAAATTACTTAAACTCACACAGTTTAATTCATAAATTGGGCATAATAATGGTTCCAGATCCACAGATTTGTCATCAGATGTTATGGACAAATACATTCAAAGTGCTTGGAAATGTGGCTGTCATATAGTAAGCTTTTAATAAAATTTAGCTATTATCATTATTATCACCATGATTATTTTTATTTTGTCATAATTTTGTCGTTATCTTTGCCACATGGGATTGGAAACAAAAAAACAGCATACTATCTAAAGACAGCCAAAGACAGATTAGGGAAATAATATCTTTGTTTTACTAAGGTTTCTAGCAAAGTAAAGCTCCCCAAATATATGGCGATACTCTAACCAGCCTCAGTGTCCCAAGGGTTTTAAGTGTAAAATTCACATAGAGAATGTAGCAAAGTTAGAGCAAATTATAGGGACAGGTAGAAAAGCAGATCTTAACAGAAGCTGAAGCATACATCAAAGAAGTCAAGAGAGTAAAAAGGAATTGATACTATTTCAGAGGAGATGACGAGAGATGAGAGAAACTAAAGATATTGTTAGGCCATCACATCTATTATTTAATCCCTAATATAAATAAGTTATATTCCACATCTTGGTTAAGCCACAGAATTTTCACAGCCTCGCAATTAATCCTCATCCCCTGAACGAAAGAAGTTCCTGTTTCCTAAAACACTAAAGAGTCCAACTAACATATGTTATTTCATCTGTTCCCACAGTGATCAAGATATATGCCAGTGCTAAGGATGGAATAGTGTAATAACATTTCCATGCATTTGATAGGCCAAGTATTGGTTACTCCTTGAAAGTCCAAAATTTTCTTTTACCTCACAAAAGCAAGACCATTACATGTTAGCATTCTCTATACCAACGAGTCATGTATAAAATTACGCACATATTCTTGAGAAAGTACAAACTATGATTGTGTTTCTTTTAAATAAATAGGCATAAAATATTTCAATCCAAATTGGTTTGGTGACCTCTGAGACTGCTTTTTCCTTTTAAAAGGGATAAAGAAATGTTCTGGAATAATTCTCTTCCAGTCTAGAGATGGAACAGGACAGACATGACCTGGAGATTCTGGGATAACCAGATAGGTTTATGATAAAACAGAGAGAACAATATTGGCCTGTGTACACATCTAAACCTGAGGTGTGGTGAAAAGACACCATATTGGAATATATAAGCCTGGCTATATTACTATTTCTACATCTCTGAGAAAGTAATTTAATTTTCCTGCTACTCAATTTCCTCACCTCTAATGAGATGTGGTTATAAAAGATTGTCTACAGTAAACTCTTCAATCTTCAAATCCATAAATTAGTTTGTCAAGCCCCTGACATATCAGAATAATGCAGACAATGTTACTACACTAAACATAATTTTATATCGGGGAATTATTTAAACCAAACAAGCAATCATGCTCTAAATTTGGTGACTTTAAAAACTGACACATGCACTCAGCTGAGATGCTGAGAGGTGAGTTGTACTTTTAATCATTGTTTGAAATGGACACAGTTTTGTCAGCACTGAATATGTTCAGTATTATGTTAATAAATTATTCAAATAGGTAACTATTCCCATGTTGCATTAATTCTTGAAAAAAATTGGGGAATTTTGGGTCAACGAATTACGTTTCAGTGTTTGTCTCCTTGTTTGTCTTTTTCCACTGAATATTAAATTGGAAAAAAATATTTCTAGGTAAAATGAATAGTCCAGAGTTTATTTTGTGTGATTTGGATTGCTATGACATTTTAAGTCATGTACAATATAATACGATTTTCCAATGGTAATAAAAGACTTGGGTTTACATCCCAACTCTAATTTTAGTATTTTTTTCCCCACCTGATTGCAGGCTCTTTTTCTTACTAATCACATTTTCTTATGATGGCAAAATGCACCAGGGAAGGGATGTTGACACTGAAATAGACAGCAAAGGAGTTAGGTCAGCAAAGTCAAGGGAAGTGCAACACTTTCAACACTCCTTCTCTTCCTTTCTCAGCTGTTACACACCCTCTTTATTTCATGAGATTCCCCCTTGAGGGGAAATCTGGAGGTAATCACCTCCTCCCTTTTTAGCGATCCTCTGGAACCATGATTATGCTTTAATTGTGGTAACTACAAAAACCACATCTTATGGGAATTATATTTGTGAATTTTCTCCACACTGGAGTGTAAACGCTTTGAAGACAAAAAATGGATCTTATTCTCTCTGCATATCCCAGCACAATTCCTTCAAATAAGAACACAATGAATACTTGTTGAATTATATGAACCTGGAATCCTGAGGCTTAATTTCCTCTGTTGATCAACTCTTTCTCAGAGTATCTGACTCAGTTTATAATGGAGCGTATTTAAAGGTTTGTTGAGTGAGCCAAATTCTGAATGGCTAATCGCTTGTTTGTGACTTTTGATTCAATTCATGGGATTGTCTATTTAGTAATTATCCTGTAATTTTTCTACTTCTCTGTAGATTTTGTCAAGTATTGGTATCAAGACTATGCCAGTCTCATAAAATGAGCTGGCAAATATTCCTCTTTGTTTGTTCTTTCTGAATTTGTGTGAGGTTAGCAATATTTCTATCTTAGTAATTTGTGCAAACTCACTTGTAAAGTATCTAAGATCAGAGTTCTTTCTGTTGGATTCAGTTTTCTTAAGAGGTATTAGATTATTGAGATTTTTTAATTCCTCCTGAGTTAATTTTTGAAACTGTGTTTTTTATGGATTTTATCCATTTTACGCAAATTGCCATTTATGCCATAAGCTTGCTCATTATATCCTTTACTGCCTTTTTTTTTTTTTTTTTGCGGTACGTGGGCCTCTCACTGTTGTGGCCTCTCCCGTTGCGGAGCACAGGCTCCGGACGTGCAGACTCAGCAGCCATGGCTCACGGGCCCAGCCGCTCCGCGGCATGTGGGATCCTCCAGACCGGGGCACGAACCTGCGTCCCCAGCATCGGCAGGCAGACTCTCAACCACTGCACCACCAGGGATGCCCCCTTTACTGCCTTTTATTTTAATTTTAATCAGTTATAGTGATGATTACTTTCCATATAATAAATTTCATCCATTTTAAATATACAGTGTAAAGCAGTTTTGACCAAGGGTAATTCATATGAGAAATAGTTTAGAAACATTAAAAACCCACTGACGGTGTCTTTTCAAATATATACCGTCATGTAGCCACAACCACAATCAAGAAAGAGATTACTTCCACTGCCCCAAATACTGCCCTCATGCCTTTTTGTAGGCTTCTCCCTTGGTCCACCTCCTTGCTTCATGAAACCACTAATCTGCTTTCTTTTACAATAGTTTTGCCTTTTCTAGAATTTCAAAAAAATGGGACCACATTCATTTGACCCTTGAACAACATGGAATGGAATTGAACAGGTCCACTTATACACAGATTTTATTCCAATAAATATGTACTACAGTACCATGAAATCTGCAGTTGGTTGAATTCGTGGACGCAGAACTGTAGATACAGAGGTTAAATGTAAAGCTGTACATGGATTTTCAATTATGTAGAGGGTCAACGGGTCAACATCCCTAACCCCCTGCATTGTTCAAAGGTCAAGTGTAGTATGTAATCTTTTGTGTCTGCCTCCTTTCACTTTTAAAATATTTTTGACACTTCCATGACGATGCATGTATCAATAAGTTTTTTTTATGTGATGACACACAGTATGTGTCTTTCTCTGTCTTACTTCACTTAGCATAATACCCTGCAGGTCCATCCATTATGTTGCAAATGGCAAAATTTCATTTTTTATGGCTGAGTAATATTCCACATATATCTCACATCTTGTTTATTCATTCATCTGTTGATGTGCACTTAGGTTGCTCTCATATCTTGGCTATTATAGATAATGTTGCTATGAAAATGTGGGTGCATGTATGTTTTGAATTAGTGTTTTTGCTTTCTTTGGGTATATACCCAGGAGTGGAATTGCTGGATCATATGCTAGCTCTATTTTTAGTTTTTTGAGGAACCTCCATACTGTTTTCCATAACAAATACACCAATTTACAATCCCATCAGTAGTGTACCAGGGTTCCCTTTTCTCCATATTCTTGCTGCTATTTGCTTCTGTAGACATTTTGATGATAGCCATTTTGACAGGTATGAGGCAATATCTCATTATTGTTCTGATTTGCATTTTTCTGATGATTGGCAATGTTGAGCAATTTTTCATATACCTGTTGGCCATCTGTATATCTTCTTTGGAAAAATGTCTATTTAGATATTTTGCCCTTGTAATTGGGTTCTTTTTTTTTTTTTTTGATATTGAGTTGTATGAATTGTTTATATATTTTGTATATTAACCCCTTATCAGTCATATTATTTACAAATATTTTCTCCCATTAAATTAATTGTCTGTTTTATCGATGGCTTCCTTTTCTGTGCAAAAGCTTTTAAATTTAAAGTTAAAGAAATAAAAGCAAAAATTAACAAATGAGACCTAGAAACCTTCTTCTCTTGAAGTTCTTACAGATCTCAGTTACTCTTGTCAAAATATTTTTGTAATCATCTTTGATCCCCTGCTTTCTCAGCAATCTCATATCTAATCTCTCAGAAAATTCTTTTGGCTCTAATTTTAAAATATACAGAATCCAAAGACTTCTCAATAACACTGTCACAACAGAGCTGATCTAATCATTATCATTCTTATCTGGATTATTATAATAATCTTCTAACTCATCTCCTTAATTCTGTTCTTGTCTTTATTAGTCCATTTATACCATAGCAACAAAATTATCCTTTCAAAGCATGAGTCATATTATGCCACTGCTCTTTTTTTAAGATTCACACAATGTGGTCCCTCGTTACCTCTTTGAATGAACCTATTATTTATTTCTTTACTTTCTCAGTTACATTTTAGTGACTTCCAAGTCATTTCCCCAATGCATTGCAACATAACTGTCTTTGAACTGACTCTTCACTTTGCCTGGAATTTCTACCATGTATCTTCATTGTTCACTCACTCTTGTTGTTCATTTCTATTTCACCACAGATTTTTCAGTGAGCTCTCCCTAAACAACCTATTTAAAAAATGATCTTCCCTCTGCAAATACACACTCTTCACTTTCCTACTTCATTTTTCTTCCTATAGCACTTATTATTCTCTCACCTACCCAGTACAATTACACAGTGTGTCCACACACACACATGCATGCACACACACACACACACACACACAGAGTTTGTATTCACTTTCTAAAATACAATCTCCATTATAGCAGGATATGTGTGATCATCCACTTGTTCACTGCTCTGTCTCAAATGCCTGGCAAAATGGTAGGCTCTCGATAAACATGTCTTGAGGGCTTCCCTGGTGGCGAAGTGACTGAGAGTCCGCCTGCCGATGCAGGGGACACGGGTTCGTTCCCCGGTCCGGAAGATCCCACATGCCCTTGAGCGGCTGGTCCCATGAGCCATGGCCGCTGAGCCTGCGCGTCTGGAGCCTGTGCTCCGCAATGGGAGAGGCCACAACAGTGAGAGGCCCACGTACCGCAAAAAAAAAAAAAAAAAAAAAAAAAAATGTCTTGAATAACTGAATACATTAATGAATCTAAATTATACTATCACAGTTACTGTTGTCACTAATATAATAAGATCTCAGTTTCCGGCTTCATTTCCAATGAAGTAGATATTTTAAAGTCGGAGACATAAAACATATCTCTGATTTTCTGTGAACCATTAAGTCTTTCAAATAATGCAGAGACTGAAACTATCTCATAAAACCTACTGAGGCAATTTATTTCTCTAAAATTACAGAGGATAAGTGAAGAAAATCATAATGTTGAAAACATTCCACCAGAATGAGCACACAAAAAACCTAGGTCAAAAAATGTACCAATATCGGACTGTATCTACTGCTGAAAACTAACACATTTCAGAGTTGAAATATTGAAATTAAGTCACTAAACATATCCTCATAATGGTTGTTTGACCAACTCAAGCTATGTATAACACTATGTACTAAGTTGTTTCCACATTTTTTTTTTTTTTTTTTTTTTGCTATACGCGGGCCTCTCACTGTTGTGGCCTCTCCCGTTGCGGAGCACAGGCTCCAGACGCGCAGGTTCAGCGGCCATGGCTCACGGGCCCAGCCGCTCCATGGTATGTGGGATCTTCCCAGACCGGGGCACGAACCCGTGTCCCCTGCATCGGCAGGCGGACTCTCAACAACTGAGCCACCAGGGAAGCCCTGTTTCCACAAATTTTAAGAGCCACATCTGATAAGATGAAAGTAGTTACTGAGTGAGATTATACTAGTTTCACTTAATCACAGCCAAATAGCTAAACTATAACTAAAATAAGTTTTCCATTAATAATCAGTACAGAAAATATAGTTTTCCAAGCAGAAAATATTAGAAAAAAATTTTAACTGAACAGCAGGAGGGATCTGGAATCTGAATTTGAAAAACATGGAGGGGATATGTTCAGAATGGAAGACAGTTGTATATCCTTATTTTATTTGTGTTTGATTAAAATTTAATATAAACATGTAATAAAAATATTTAGTACTCTCTTTTTTTCTTAAACTGAGTTCAGGTCATTTAAAAGAGCTCATGAACCAAAATAAAAATAATTGTATATTAAAATTATTGTAAGAAAGAAAACAAGAATAAGATTTTTAAAAATACATAGAAACACCTGACAGGTACGCTAATTAAATAGATGGAAAAGAGAATGCTTGCTGTGAACCTATTGTTTAGATCCTTTTTTATTTATGAAAAATAAACAATTCGGTAGCTTAATACGTTTGTTAAATTGTTTGCAGAAATGTAATAGGTAAATCACAAATACATAAGACTGCTATGGATTTAACAAGAGCATGAATCTAAAGCCTCATCACCTTCTTGCCTATGGGCTTCATAGAATGCACTTTTAAAAATCACTCTTTTAACCTATATAGTAAGATAAGGAGAACAAAGTACATGTATAACTATTGAAAAAATAGGGACAGAACGAATTATATGTGCTTAATATGCTTTTCTAGTTGAAAGATAAAATTTATTGAAAAAACACCATAGAAGTTCATAAGTTGGCTAATTAAGCAGTCTTAAAAATTTTATTCTCTGGATTTTCCTATACACAGATCCACACACATGAAATATATTCTATATGCTTAAACATAAACACGTGAAAAATAAGATAAGAAACATATGAAAACATCCAAATAATTTTCGTGGAATAAACTTTCATCAAATACTTTCTATTTCTTAATAACCTTAAAAAAGCCCACAAAAACCCCCATAAACAATGTATTTTAAACAACTGGAATATGGGTGGCCATATGAAGAAACAGAAATTCTGGAATGGCAAGTTTCTATCCTCTTCCTGTATACCACAAAGCAGTTCTTAAAAAAGAAAGACAAGCAAATTGAGATTTTACACTGATATACTTTAATTAGGAGCTATATTGCTTACAGTCTGGGGAAGAGAAAAAGCAACAACAACAAAGCCTGAGCTGAAGCAAGAGATCTGGTACCAAGTTTACCATTTTTTAGAGTTTTCTGGAATTGCTGATTTGACAATACTGTCCAGGAACACGTTAGAAATTGTTAAAAATTCAATATCTGATACAGAGAAAAGACTAAGAGATATCATAATAAACTCATATAATATAAACAAACATATTAAGGCATTTAAGGGAAAAAATAAAATATATGAAGGGCAAATGCCATAAAAGTAATTCCCAAAGTAAAACATCCAATATATGAAACTAAAATCAAAAATTGTTGGGGAGATTTAAAGAAAAGAAATTTCACTGACATGAAAGAAATAGTGTATCTTCATACTGAAAGGTCAAATCTTAAAATAGGAAATTTGAACTCAGCACACATCTGAATAAAGAAAGATTTTTCAGTCATCCAGCTTGTCTAACAGCCTACCTCAGACTTGAGCATTATTCAAAAGTCCAGCACAATTAAACCATGTTGATAAATTCTGGAGGATGAAAGTATGACCTATAAGTATTGTAACAAGCCTGGAGAAGATTGTTATAATGGGGATATCCTTTCAAACTTGAATGTACTCGTGGAATGTTCTTATCTAATGTACTTAGTGATGAAATTAAGCCTATAAGTAATTTTTTTAAAATAAAAGAATAAAGAAGTGTTGGCTAAATATCAAATAATAAAAAATTAATTATCAGAGAGATTATAGCTACAAATGAAATTAAATACTACACACCATGATAAACAGAAGGTAGAGAGAAAAATATGAAAGAATAATAATTTAATTTTTCATTTTGGAAGCCAAGTGATACTATCTAACACTGAAATGTGTTTTTAAAAATAACTTTCAGGGCTTCCCTGGTGGCGCAGTGGTTGAGAATCTGCCTGCTAATGCAGGGGACAAGGGTTCGAGCCCTGGTCTGGGAGGATCCCACATGCCATGGAGCAACTAGGCCCGTGAGTCACAACTACTGAGCCTGCACATCTGGAGCCTGTGCTCCACAACAAGAGAGGCCGCGACAGTGAGAGGCCCACGCACCGCGATGAAGAGTGGTCCCCACTTGCCACAACTAGAGATAGCCCTCACACAGAAACGAAGACCCAACACAGTAAAAATAAATAAATTAATAAACTCCTACCCCCAACATCTTCTTACAAAAAATAAATAAATAACTTCAAATATACTTCCAATACTAACAATCTGAAAGAAATGATTGAAAAAGCTATTGGATCCTCACTGTCAATCATGACAAGTGCAATATGGCATATCCAAATAATCTAATACTAGGAAGTCACTAAAAATATGAGGTAGATCTGTATAAACTAGAGTGGAAAAAGGTATCCAGTATCATTAAATAAAATAATAATAATAATAAAAAGGCAAGTTTCAGACGTGTAGATACAGAATCACACATATATGTATATGCATATGTATATATGCACACACATATATAAAAATCATTTTTAAATAAATCAAATGTCTTATTGTTTATGCATGCATTTGAATATTTGAATAGTCAGAAAAGAAATCAGAATGATATGTCAACTGCTAATGGAAATTATTTCTGATGATGAGTAAGTGAAAGGGAAGGTGAGCAAAACTGGATTGGGAAAATGGAATATTTTTACTTCTAATTTAAATAATTATATATTACTTAAATTGGAGAAAACAGTACAGCATTTATTTTAAAATTTATTATTGATAATGGTGAATGAGATTTGGCACCAATCCTCAATGCACTCAGAATAATAAAGCAGAAAGATACGTAAACATACAGTTTCATTAAAATCTTTCATCCTGGGCTTCCCTGGTGGCACAGTGGTTGAGAGTCCGCCTGCTGATGCAGGGGACACGGGTTCGTGCCCCGGTCTTGGAAGATCCCATATGCCGCGGAGTGGCTGGGCCCATGAGCCATGGCCGCTGAGGCTGTGCATCCAGAGCCTGTGCTCCGCAACGGGAGAGGCCACAGCAGTGAGAGGCCCGCATACCGCAAAAAAAAAAAAAAAAAAAAAAAAATCTTTCATCCTGCAAATATTTTTCAATACTTATAACCTACCAGGAACTCTAAAAAAGAGTGGGTATTTGTATATGTATGACTGATTCACTTTGCTGTACAGCAAGAAACTAAAACAACATTGTAAAGCAACTATACTCAAATAAAAAGTAATTAAAAAAAATGTATTACCCTCTAGCTTCCATGTACTTTGTTGCAGATACAGGGATGAAGACACGAGACCAAAAAATCCTCTTTTCACATCATACTCAACACAGCAGAGGTATGCTCAAAGGTTGCTGGAGCTCAGAGAAGACTCCCATTAGGGGAACAGTCACACGTTTCCAGAGAAATGTAAGGTAAAAATAGTTTGAAAGAGTGTTTGTTATATGCATGCAGGGGAAGGGCTTTTCTGGAAAAGGAGAAAGACATGAAAAATCATTAAAACATGCAGGGATATATTTGGGGAATATCAAATAATTGAGTATGGTCTTTTGTAGGTCAGGTATGGAAATTGCAGAGCAGGAGGTCAATTGTGAAAGAACTTAAGCCAGGGCAAATTTTTGCCCTTTTTTTCTCTCAGGAAGAATGAAGAATGGTGTTTTAAAAAGATTGTTCCAAAGATGATATGGAGAATGAAATAGAGGTGGAATAGAGGACAGAAGATTCTAATTTAGAGAAAGAAGTCAGAACAAAATACAATGGACAGCGACATTTGTGATGGCATCATAAGCTAAGGCAATAACAGTGGGAATAAAAGGAAGGGAGAGATTCAATAGATTTTAGAAAGCAAATCAGTAGGACTAACTCATGTGAGTAGGGAATGGGTATGGGGGATGCATGTGATTTATTTTTTGTTAAAAATAATTATTTAATAAACACAATAACACTCATTTCTAGATTAAAATGGGTTTTGCTCAATTATTTACCTCGCATTTCTTACAAAAAGCCAGTTTCCAAACTCATTCAAGAATTCCTAAGGATTTAGATTAACCCAATCACCTACTAAATGGACTGATAAATCAACAACTCTCTTTTAGGATGGACACAGAGGTACTACGGCTATGTTGCCCATTCACTAGACTACACAGAAGAAAAAAAATGTATATATAGATATGAGCATCCAAAGATGTGGTCTCCAAAAAAAAAAAAACCTGAAACCCACATCTTGCTCATAAAACATGTAAAGGAAGGTAAATATAGTTATCTTGAAAATGAAATTTCTTGCTTCAAAAATAGTTTATTTCAAACAAAATTTCTCAACCAACTGCAAAATTCAAGTGAGTGATGGCAGTCAATTCAGTAGAAAGCATGTAATTCTAAACCTTATGTACTTATGATCATTATTTATAATAAATGTGTTTATATTCATTCATATCCTTAGATAGCTTAAAGATTCAAAAATATTGCTAAATTTTAAGACACAAACTATTAGTGTTATTAATTTAATTTATCCTAGTGTGATTTTTACAGAGAGTTGTGTTTGTTCTAAAGTATAACCTTCAAGATTTAAGTAGGAAAGAATATTATAGGGACTTCCTTGGTGGTCCAGTGGTTAAGAATCCACCTGCCAAAGCAGGGGACAGGGGTTCGATCCCTGGTCCAGGAAGATCCCACATGCTGCGGGGCAACTAAGCCCGTGCGCCACAACTACTGAAGCTCGCTCACTCTAGAGCCTGTGCTCTTCAATAAGAGAAGCCACCACAACGAGAAGCCTGCGCACCTCATCAAAGAGTAGCCCTGCTCGCCGCAACTAAAGAAAGCCCACGTGCAGCAAGGAAGACATAGCACAGCCAAAAAAAAAAAGTTATAGTTCACAATGATATTCATTTATAGTTATTTTTTTATAATAAGAAAGGGCTTGGGACATATGAGTCAATACATTCAAAGTTCAACTGTTCACTGGAGAATTACTTTCTTGGGAAATAAATTAGTAAATGAAGTTAAATGCAAATTTTAGTTAAAACAAATTATCTATATAAAAATAGATTTTGTGAGTCACTGCACAAAGCTAATTTAATCTTTAACATAATTAAGTCTTTAATATACAATTCATTCCCTAGGTTTAATTTGTACATGTGTAAAATTTCTGCATGTTTTTGTGCTTTTGTTTCAAGTTGACAATTCTTTCCTTGACAGCCAGTGTTAAACAGCAGAAATAAGACACATGCGAGCAAATCTATTAGCAAGTCATAACTGGACAGAAATTATTTCCCTTTAATTATATCTGAACTCATGACAAGCTTTCTTTCAATATTACTCATATAATATCTTTACAATTAGAAAAATTTTAAATTACTGTGAAAGAGAAAATAATCTGCATCCATTACTATTTTGTAATTTGACATTAAGCAATTAAATTTTCTTCATTTAGAAGGTGAATCCAGGAAAGAGTTCATCTAACATAGTTTCAACTAACTAAACCAGGATATCTCAATTTATCACCTGTAAGATATTTTCTCCTTCTGAAGAGAGTTCATTTCAAGACAAGTCCAAACATCAAACAAAATGTGGACAACTCTAAATAAGATTTAGTTTGCAATATTTCATTTAGAAACATGGCTTTACAAATTGTGAATTATTTGTAGTAAAACAGTAAGGAAAGACAGGATAAAAAATCACTAGGATTCTTTAAGGAACAAATATTAGGTTAAAAAAAAAAAAAGTGACTACCTACATAGTTAGAGTGTATTTTCCTGACTTTAGTACTTGCTCATTTACAGCCATCTCAACAGGTATCAGCAATTCAATTTCAAAATAAAAAATGCACCTCTTTTAAAGGATTCAAACTAGGAAAGGGAAATGAACCCAAATTGTTTGAGCTACTTAAATCATTTTTATCAGGCTATCTACCTAAAGGAGGTTAATTTATTTTGAACAGATATGGGTATTGACTGAGACATGGATCCCTAGGTATTTAACAGATAAACGAAGCAGATTAAAATGAAACCTATCCAATGTGAAAAAACTGAACGTAGACATTTGTATTTAGGATTTTTTGTCTTAGGACAGTAGATTATTTATAGTAAGGCAGTATTTAAGACTAACTTTCACTGGATGTATTAAGAATATAGCAATTGTTGACATTAAAAAAAAAGTAATTGTTAGATACTTTCTAATCTGAATGTAGGTCTTTTCTACATGACAAAAAATGCAAACTTCTCTCTCCATGTGATTGAAGTGTTTTTTTCAAATTTTATTACTAGGGAAGGAAGAGGATGATTGTTAATAATTTGGACTCCTGATTCGAAGGCCCCGAATAATCCTAGGCAAATTGCACACTGCCTCTAAGCATCGACTATTTCAATTATAAAATGGTGGTGTGATGATTAACTTTAATGACAGTGACCAACTCAAAATGGAGTAAAGATTTAATAATATTTCTAAAACACTTAGCATAGTGATGGACATAAAGTAAATACCTAATTAAAAAAAGATAGCTCTTGGTTTTACTGATGGTTCTATTCTTTACGTAGCTCCTCATTAAGCCAAAAATATGTTAACATTTTCCATTTACCATGTTATTGATTAAAGTCTCTTGTTTTTGTTAAAAATGAATAAAGATTAATAAGTAATAGGTAAGGGTAAACAGATATCTATTAACAATTCATATTATAGCAGCACAATCATATTTCTTCAACAGCTTTGCAAATTCTTACCATGCACACCTTCATTAATCATGGGAGTCTTCATTCATTCATTCATTCAACAACCAGCCCATTGTTTCTTCTGTTGCAGAGCTTATAGTATGATTCTGAAATTAGCAGCCCCTCAATTACTGTGTTTTGTCTTTGAATTCAAGGTGCCTAGCAAACTGCTGGCCTCCAAATGCACATGGTAGAAAGAGAGATATGGTAAAAATAGGTGCTCAAGTAATGAAAGGGCTTATGTTTTAACTAGAATGGAATTGCTCTTGGAAAGCTTGGGATCATTGATAGAAAGATCTGGGAGTCTAAACCTGGTGACTTCTATATCGTAAGTAAAATGCAAGGCTAGAATTGGCTGAAAGTAAAGGTGACTATGAGACTTAGATATAAAAAAATGCAAAACAATCTTCTTTGAAACTGGGAGAGTCACATTACTATTAGTAGGATGGGCAGACACTTTTGTGTGCCTGTTAGATTTCATGTGCATTTGTGACTCTTGACTCTCATTATCAATTTTTGGAGTGGCGGAATTTTCTGCATTAGTGCTCAACTGCACGGTTAAAGACACGGAGAAAACAGGTATATGCTGCTAAGAATAAAGGGAAGAGAGCTATGGGTTTTTGGAAAAGAGTGCTTCTTATAATTACAGACTACTGACTATGTACTGGATAAACAGGAAAAGGATGGCAATGGGAAATTTACTTATGGATAGAAATTTACTTACAGATTGGCAGGGTCAATGACAAGTGATTCTAAGTGTGAACTGTAGTATATAATGCTAATCATTTAAAAATTTAGAAGTAATGAATTTTCTACTCATCCAGGGAAAAAAAGCAAAATAATATACACATCAATTTGTGCAAAAATCAACAGTTAAATTGGGAATGGTATGAGTGCTTTGATGAGATCAATGATTTAAGTTATATATTTGAGTGTTTATTGGTGTTTCATCAGAAATTAGCTGTTATATAATGATTCTCTCACACATGGGGGAATTTCTTACAAAAAAAATCTAACCAAGTCTATAAGTCTGGCACTGTCCCTACTTAATGTACGATAGTTATGCACACTGATTTGGAACCATCACCAATCATATTGTCCTGTTATATCAAAATTCAGTATATGGGACCAATGAAACACCTGGCTACTTCCATGAAAATAACCTCTCTGTTTGAAATAGTTACATGATTAAAAAAAAAGAATAGATTTTGAACATGAACATACATCCTGAGAAGTCAGAGTGATTACTGTTCATGTTTAATTTTAAACTATTTTAAACTATTTTCTATTTATGAAGTACAAGAGAAGATAAATAGAGATGAATCTGTAGCTTATCAGGAAATTCCTGCTTTCACAGATGAAAACATCTAAAACTGTGAAGATAAAATATTAAAATCATGAAAGACTAAACATCATATAAGGAATACTGAAGAAATACAGGTAATCCTTATAGTAAAAGTAAGTGAAAGAGTTTATAATTTCTACTGGACTACACATAGGAAAAGTAACTATTTGATGTTCCGTTTTACTAACACATTATAAGAAGAACGTTGGCCTATCATGACAAAATGACAGCCTGCATTCCAGCAGCATTTCACTACTGCAATATAAATTTATGTTTTCTCTGGAAGTGAAATCTTTCGGCAGAGAGTTGAAGGAAGAGAATATAGAAAGGCTCCTGAGACAAGAAAATAAATGGAGGAGATTGATGTCTCAGTGAAAGATTTTTCTTTAATGTTAATTTGATAAGGTAATATTTGATAACAAAGATAAGGTTATCGGCAAGGACACAAACTTTGCTTTTTATATTTATGAGTTATATTATGTTGTATGTTTATTTGAAAAAGGCCAAATGGGCACTTCCACCTATTCCTTCTCTGAGACTGCTAAAATAAAAGGAAGCACTTTGTCTAGATAAGATTGGAAAAGATGAGAGAATTCCTGGAGACCTCACTTCCGTCCCAGGGCCTATCACTTTCTTCCATGCTGCCAAATGATAGAAGCTTTCCCAGGATAAACAAAATATTTAATTTGAAAGAAAGCCCTCAAATTTACATTTGAGGGCTTTCTTTCAAATTAAATCAATCAATTCTACTCCAGAATCAATCAATTCTACTCCAGTGAGATATTACCTGTTTTTTCTTTTGTATTAGGAAAAAGACATTGAAAACTCATTGGAACAACTTTGTTCAGTTCTAGAGAAGCAGACAACAAATGGGAAAACAACATCCCCCCCCCCCGCAATACCTCACGCAAATCCTCCCGTGAATGCACCCATACCTATTAAAATGACACCACCCTTGGAGCTTCCCTCGTGGTGCAGTGGTTAAGAATATGCCTGCCAATGCAGGGGACATGGGTTCGAGCCCTGGTCCGGGAAGATCCCACATGCCGCGGATCAACTAAGCCTGTGCGCCACAACTACTGAGCCTGTGCTCTAGAGCCTGCAAGCCACAACTACTGAATCTCACTCGCCTAGAGTCCGTGCTCCACAACAAGAGAAGCCACCACAATGAGAACCCCGCGCACGGCAACGAAAAGTAGCCCCCGCTCACTCCAACTAGAGAAAGCCTAGGTGCAGCAACAAAGACCCAACTCAGCCATAAATAAATAATAAATAAATTTATTAAAAAAATTTTTTTTAAAATGACACCACCCTCCCACCCAAAGCCAGGAGATGAGCCTGCATATGTGGATGGTGGGTGAAAACTGAGTGCTTTCTCTTTAAGAAAGAGGAAAAATTCAAGACGTGGAAGCAATCTAAGTGTCCATCAACATATGAACGGTTAAAGCAGATGTGGTACATATATATGGCTGAATCACTTTGCTGTACACCAGAAACTAACACAGTATTGTAAATCAAGTATACTTCAATTTTTTTTTTTTAAAAAAAGGTAAAACAAACACCTGAGGCTGAGGGCTTTATTCCCACAGTAAGGTCCTAAAGACAGGATCTAGTGACTAGAATTGTGATCCACTTCCCCATCCCCACCCCCAGTGTCATGTGCTAATCACATCCTCTTCTGAAAGAACAGCTTGAGAGATTAGTCCTTTCTTGGTGCTGTGTATAAGCTCCATCACTCATGCGCTCCTTTACATGGATTGTTTCCTGGCCGGTTGTAGATGTGTATGCCTCTGAATGTTTCTGGTGGGAGAATGAGCAGCGGTTTGTGCCGAATCTGGTGTTCTTGGATCCTTTGGTGATGGTAATACAAACAGAACCTACTCGGCAGTTTCTAAAGACTCTTTCAAATCCACTGTTGTTTGATTTTACATTTTTCAATTTTTATCACTAGGTAAAATTCAGCCTATGTTACATCATGTGCATTTGCCTAGATCATTCTTTCTTTAACCACACGTTTTTACAAAGCTTGAGATTTCTAGGCAGTAATATGATTTGTTTTATAAGGACAGGAGGCACCAATCTGGCTTTGGTAAGAAAATAGCTTTTGTTAGCATATTTACATATTTGTCAAGCTTTCCACTCGATTCAGCTTTTCCCTATTTATGTGACTTTTTTACAGGAATAGTATTCGCCTTGCATGACTTGATTTTTTATTTGAGCTGTGAGTTTATAACCATGCAATTTAATGCTTTGGACTTTTAAGTAAGAAATTTCAAAATAAAGCCTAACCCTTACTCTGCTAGAACTCTAAGCTCAATGACTTTTCATGGAAGTTACTGATGCTGTAATTAAGGATAGGGAGCTTATAGTTTGCATAAACAACATATTCTTATTTTATTTCAGAACAATATAGCATTAAAACTACTCTCTGAGAAAGAAACCGAAAATATTACACATTAATCTTAGGTAGGCTGGAAAGGACCCATGAAAGATCCCAGCTTGCACCCAGCCAGCTTTCACTGTAACTCAGTATGAGGGAACTTCTATTGGAGTTGAAAATCACTAAATGAAAGCAAAATCTATGGGAGAAGTCCACTTTAACAAGAGGGGAACAGACTATCTGGGTGCTTTTAGTAGTGGGTAGGGAAGAAGACAATTTCAAGATGGGCCTTATGTTTCAGACTGGAAGGAAGGAATACAATGGCAAGAAAGAAACCTTCCTTCTTTTTTCCAGGAAGGAAAATCTTCTCAAGGTATAAAAGTTATGCCAAATTTTTAGATACTTTCTTTGCAAGTTTCTCTTAAATTTTCTGGTTCTAACTCGGCTTGGGATTTTTTTCCTATATGTCATTTTAGTCTTTCCCATGAAGAATTTGGGATTATATGTCTAAAAAAGGGATTTCATTAATTGCCATTCTATAGCAACCCATCTTTTCCTGGTGGCTGGAGTTAGAATTAAATGGGGTTAATTTTTTTTTTTTTTTTTGCGGTACGTGGGCCTCTCACTGTTGTGGCCTCTCCCGTTGCGGAGCACAGGCTCCGGACGCGCAGGCTCAGTAGCCATGGCTCACGGGCCCAGCCACTCCGCGGCACATGGGATCTTCCCGGACCGGGGCACGAGCCCGTGTCCCCTGCATCGGCAGGCGGACTCTCAACCATTACGCCACCAGGGAAGCCCTGTGGTTAATTTTGTGTCTACCAGTTAGGACTAAGGGAACCGAACTAATAAGCACATGATTGCTTAGCCAAATTGCTTTCTCTTATTTGTGCTTTGGGCGGGGGGAATTATTTTACATAGTGGTAATTACATTAATGTAAGACTGAAGATGCCATCTTTTAGGTATGCTTCCTTGCTTTTTCCATTGCATTCCCGCAATAATTATATATCTCATATACAATATACAACATGCAATTAAATAACTGTTGATACAGAAAGGATTTAATCATATATTATGGATTCTTGTGTTCATTTTCTTTACTAGACTGGGAGATTCTTAAAGGCAGAGTTAATATCTTACTCACTTCAAATTCCCACCATTGGGACTGACATATACAGTTATTAGTTATCTCTCTCTCTCTATATATATAAAGTAGATAATATACTGTATAGCACGGGGAACTCTACTCAGTACTCTGTAATGTCCTATATGGGAAAAGAATCTAAAAAAGAGTGGATATATGTATTTATACAACAGATTCACTTTGCTGTACACCTGAAAATAACACATTATAAATCAACTATACTCCAATAAATGTTTAAAAAAAAATTTTTTTTTTTAATTCCCACCATTGAGTTTGGTTGGTACACAGTAAATCCTTAATAAATATTTAATGTCTATTGACAGAATAAATAAGCGATAAAATGAATCTGAGACTTAAGTATTTCAATCGAAGAGGTGTTACCATGTATTCAAAAATACTTTAATTATGATTTTTAATTAAATGGTTTTACTTTGTTTATATTCACATGCTTAGGTGACCTCTAATTAAATCAAGATAATGAGCATTTTCATACCCCTAGGTAGTTTCCTCATGCCTTTTCTTAGTCAATGCTCCCCTCACAGAGGTAATCTTGTTCGTACTCATTTAATATAAATTAATTTGTTCAGTTCTCAGGCTACATGTTAACGAATCCACAAAATTTGCTTTCCTTTGTTTCTACCTTATTCCACTCAATATATTTTTGGGACATATTTGCACTGTCACTTGTATCAGAAGTTTGTTTATCATGATTGCTATGTAGTACTGCACTATACTGATATATCACAATTCATTTACTTCCCCGCTGAAAAATATGTGGACTTTTTATTGGTTTGGGTATGAAGAATAAAACTGCTATAAATGTTCTTGTATAAAATGCTTTACGGACTTAGCATTCTTTTTAGATATATATTTAGGAGTAGAAAAGTAGAGTTAGAATAGGTGTGTGTTAAAATATATGAGAAATTGAAAAACAGTTTTTCAAAGTGGTTTCACCATTTATACTAAACCCAGAAATGTTTAAAAGCTACTATTGCTAAATATTTCATATTTCATTCAATACATGTATTTTCACTACATTATATTATGTTTTGTTTTCAAGTAAAACTATTTACGTAGAATACTCTTTGTTCCTACAGCATAAAATTGAACTCTGGATTTTCTTCCTCCTGCAATCCATCCAGTTCTGTATATTTCAATCCAGACTTATTTATTTTCTAGACTGGTGAGTTAAGAGTCAGAAATAAAAACAATTTGTAACACTTAGTTTTGCAACATAAATATTACAATAAATATTCTGCTGTTGATTGAAAATATAAAAGCTTACCATGTATTGTGCATTCCAAATATAAACACGGATGTTTTACTTATTCAGGGAGTATTCAAGGAGTCAAATACGATTTTCTACCAGGTGGTACCAAGCATTATTTATTATTTTATCCCTGGTGTTGATGCAAAGCTTAAAAGTAGGCCCTAAACTAACTCTAGGAATCTGTGGATAAATAAAATCCCTTTAACTTCAATTATTAAAGTGGCTTGCGTTAATTATTGCTATACTTACTAATATATACTTGGTTTGTGATGAAAGGATGTAAGCCATAAATAGATCCCAAAATATGTAATGGCTTAAACATACTAGAATTTTTATGCTTGACCATTTATCCATGAATATTAACGTATATGATTGGGGGTCAGCTTGCTGCTACAAGGTGCTAAAAGGACATTCATGACTCTGGTATATCCATGACTCTCGTGTTTCCTGCATGCCGCCAGCCGAAGAAAATGCAGAGTGGCCACTTGCTTCGTAACGTCCTGGTCTGGAAATGCCACATGTAATTCTATTTTATTAGCAAAAACACAGTCACATGGTCTCATCCAACTGTACCACAGTCAAAGAAATGTATTTCTGGGTGCCCAGTAATAAAAGGAAGTGGATATTTTATGAGCAGCTCAGAGTCACAGCAAAAACTTAAGCCTAATTAGTTGACTTATACTGATTTATATTCTACTGCTCAGTCATGATATAGAAGAATTCCAGTGATTCCATTTTTATGTGTCAAATTTTACAACAAATTTGCTTTTATCTCCAGACTTTAAGACCTACCTAAGATAACAGAATAAAGAAATACTTTAAAGCATCATCTCCTTTTACTGTAGTCAAGAATTGGCAATCAAGCCTTTGTCAAAATCCCCTGAGTGTTGAAACTTTGTGAATCAGATAAAATTAGATTTATGATCTGAAGAATTTTATTGACTAATATGTGAGCTCCTGAACTTCCTGATCATCTGTGGGAGTGGGAACAGGGACTAATGAATGACACTGATGTGAGTCATTGGGAAATGTCCAATTTTAACTAAATAATGATTGTTTACATATAATATACCCTACATCTCACATTTTCATATGGTGGGTATCACATATTGTCCATATGTTGAGTTCTGTGAGATTATTTTGGGAGTTTATACAGCTAAATTTATGATGGTCAGAGATCTAGTAAACTACTGTTTGGGAGAAACCAGGTAAAAATCCAGAATAGCTAGATTTTGTTTTCACCTTGACTGTAGAAGACTAACTTTTTGGAATATTGACTTTGGAATATTATGACAAAAATTTAAAAGAATACATGAGCCTCCTAAGATTTTCTGTTAATTTAAATAATACAGAGTCAACAAGAGCTTCAAGATGGCGGAAGAGTAAGACGCGGAGATCACCTTCCTCCCCACAAATACATCACAAATACATCTACATGTGGAACGACTCTTACAGAACACCTACTGAACGCTGGCAGAAGACCTCAGTCCTCCCAAAGGCAAGAAACTCCCCACGTACCTGGGTAGGGCAAAAGAAAAAAGAAAAAACAGAGACGAAAGGACAGGGATGGGACCTGCAGCAGTGGGAGGGAGCTGTGAAGGAGGAAAGGTTTCCACACACTAGAAGCCCCTTTGTGGGCGGAGACTGCGGGTGGCGGAGGGGGAAGCTTCGGAGCCACAGAGGAGAGCACAGCAACAGGGGCGCGGAGGGCAAAGCGGAGAGATTCCCACACAGAGGATCGGTGCCGACCGGCACTCACCAGCCCGAGAGGCTTGTCTGCTCACCCACCAGGGCAGGCGGGGGCTGGGAACTGAGGCTCGGGCTTCGGTCGGATCCCAGGGAGAAGACTGGGGTTGGCAGCGTGAACACAGCCTGAAGGGGCCTAGTGCACCACAGCTATACGAAAGGGAGTCCGGGAAAAAGTCTGTAGCTGCCGAAGAGACAAGAGACTTTTTCTTACCTCTTTGCTTCCTGGTGCGCAAGGAGAGGGGGTTAACAGCGCCACTTAAAGGAGATCCAGAGATGGGTGCGAGCCGCGGCTATCAAGGTGGACCTGCGAGACGGGCATGGGATGCTAAGGCTGCTGCAACAGCCATCAAGAAGCCTGTGTGCGAGCGAAGGTCACTATCCACACCCCCCTTCTGGGGAGCCTGTGCAGCCAGCCACTGCCAGGGTCCCGGGATCCAGGGACAACTTACCCGGGAGAACGAACGGCACACCTCAAGCTGGTGCAACATCACCCCGCCCTCTGCCACCTCCGGCTCACCCTGCATCCGTACCCCTCCCTACCCTGGACTGAATGAGCCAGAGCCCCCGAATCGGCTGCTCCTTTAACCCCACCCTGTCTGAGCAAAGAACAGACGCCCTCAGGCGACCTACACGCAGAGGCAGGTCCAAATCCAAAGCTGAACCCCAGGAGCTGAGCAAAGACAAGAAAGGGAAATTTCTCCCAGCAGCCTTGGGAGCAGGGAGATTAAATCTCCACAATCAACTTGATGTAGCCTGCATCTGTGGAATACCTGAAGAGACAGCAAATCATCCCAAATTGAGGAGGTGGACTTTGGGAGTAATGATATATATATATATTTTTCTCTTTTTCTCTTTTTCTGTGTGGAAGACAGGTTCTTGGTGCTCCAGCCAGGCGTCAGGACTGTGCCACTAAGGTGGGAGAGCCAAGTACAGGACAGTGGTCCACAAGAGACCTCCCAGCTCCACATAATATTAAACTTCGAAAATCTCCCAGATATCTCCATCTCAAAACCAAGACACAGCTGCACTCAACGACCAGCAAGCTACAGTGCTGGACACCCTACGGCAAACAACTAGCAAGACAGAAACACAACCCCATGCATTAGCACAGTGGCTGCCTAAAATCATAATAAGGCCACATACACCCCAAAACACACCACCAGATGTGGACCTGCCCAACAGAAAGATAAGATCCAGCTTCATCCACCAGAACACAGGCACTAGTCCCCTCCACCAGGAAGCTTACACAAACCACTGAACCAACCTTAGCCACTAGGGACAGATACCAAAAACACGGGAAATATGAACCTGCAGCCTACGAAAAGGAGACCCCAAACACAGTAAGTTAAGCAAAATGAGAAGACAGAGAAAAACACAGCAGATGAAGGAGCAAGGCAAAAACCCACCAGACCTAACAAATAAAGAAGAAATACACAGTCTACCTGAAAAAGAATTGAGAATAATGATAGTAAAGATGATCCAAAATCCTGAAAATAGAATGGAGAAAATACAAGAAACGTTTAACAAGGACCTAGAAGAACTAAAGAGCAAACAAACAGTGATGAACAACACAATAAATGAAATTTAAAATTCTCTAGAAGAGATCAATAGCAGAATAACTGACACAGAAGAATGGATAAGTGACCTGGAAGATAAAAAGTGGAAATAACTACTTCAGAGCAGAATAAAGAAAAAAGAATGAAAAGAATTGAGGACAGTCTAAGAGACTTCTGGGAAAACATTAAATGCACCAACATTCAAATGATAGGGGTCCCAGAAGAAGAAGAGAAAAAGAAAGGGACTGAGAAAATATTTGAAGAGATTATAGTTGAAAACTTCTCTAATAACAGAAAGGAAATAGTCAGTCAAGCCCAGGAAGCACAGAGAGTCCCATACAGGATAAATCCAAGGAGAAACATGGCAAGACACATATTAAACAAACTATCAAAAATTAAATACAAAGAACAAATATTAAAAGCAGCAAGGGAAAAACAACAAATAACACATAAGGGAATCCCCATAAGGTTAACAGCTTATCTTTCAGCAGAAACTGTGCAAGCCAGAAGTGAGTAGCAGGACATTTTTAAAGTGATGAAGGAGAAAAACCTACAAATAAAATTACTCTACCCAGCAAGGATCTCATTCAGATTTGACAGAGAAATTAAAACCTTTACAAACAAGCAAAAGCTAAGAGAATTCAGCACCTCCAAACCAGCTCTGCAACAAATGCTAAAGGAATTTCTCTAGGCAGAAAACACAAGAGAAGTAAAAGACCCACAATAACAAACACAAAACAATTAAGAAGATGGTAATAGGAACATACATATGGATAATTACCTTAAATGTAAATGGATTAAATGCTCCAACCTAAAGATATAGATTGGCTGAATGGATACAAAAACAAGACCCATATATATGCTATCTACAAGAGACCCACTTCAAATTTAGGGACATATACACACTGAAAGTGAGGGGATGGAAAAAGATATTCCATGCAAATCAAAAGAAAGCTGGAGTAGCAATTCTCATATCAGACAAAATAGACTTTAAAACAAAGACTATTACAACAGACAAAGAAGGACACTACATAATGATCAAGGGATCAATCCAAGAAGATATAACAATTGTAAATGTATATGCACACAACTTAGGAGCACCTCAATATATAAGGCAAATGCTAACAACCATAAAAGGGGAAATCGAGAGTAACACAATCATAGTAGGGGACTTCAGCACCCCACTTTCACCCATGGACAGATCATCCAAAATGAAAAGAAGTAAGGAAACACAAGCTTAAAATGATACATTAAACAAGATGGATTTAATTGATATTTATAGGACATTCCATCCAAAAACAACAGAATACACATTTTTCTCAAGTGCTCATGGAACATGTGATAGATCATATCTTGGGTCACAAATCAAGCCCTGGTAAATTTAAGAGAACTGAAATCATATCAAGTATCTTTTCCTACCACAACGCTATGAGACTAGATATCAATTACAGGAAAAAATCTGTAAGAAACACAAACACATGGAGGATAAACAACACACTACTCAATAACCAAGAGATCATTGAAGAAATCAAAGAGGAAATAAAAAAATACCTAGAAACAAATGACAATGGAGACACGATGACCCAAAACCTATGGGATGCAGCAAAAGCAGTTCTAAGAGGGAAGTTTATAGCAATACAATCCTACCTTAAGAAACAGGAAACATCTCGAATAAACAACCTAACATTACACCTAAAGCAATTAGAGAAAGAAAAACAAAGAAACCCCAAAGTTAGCAGAAGGAAAGAAATCATAAAGATCAGATCAGAAATAAATGAAAAAGAAATGGAGGAAATGATAGCAAAGATCAATAAAACTAAAAGCTGGTTCTTTGAGGACATAAACAAAATTGATAAACCATTAGCTAGACTTACCATGAAAAAAAGGGAGAAGACTCAAATCAATAGAACTGGAAATGAAAAAGGAGAAGTAACAAGTGACACTGCAGAAATACAAAGGATAATGAGAGCTTACTACAAGCACCTATATGCCAATAAAATGGACAACCTGGAAGAAATGGACAAATTCTTAGAAATGCACAACCTGCCAAGACTGAATCAGGAAGAAATACAAAATATGAACAGACCAATAAGAAGCACTGAAATTGAAACTGTGATTAAAAATCTTCCAACAAACAAAAGCCCAGGACCACATGGCTTCACAGGTCAATTCTATCAAACATTTAGAGAAGAGCTAAGACATATCCTTCTCAAACTCTTCCAAAATATAGCACAGGGAGGAACACTCCCAAACTCATTCTATGAGGCCACCATCACCGTGATACGAAAAGCAGACAAAGATTTTACAAAGAAAGAAAATTACAGGCCAATATCACTGATGAACACAGATGCAAAAATCCTCAAGAAAATACTAACAAATAGAATCCAACAGCACATTAAAAGGATCATACACTCTGATCAAATGGAGTTTATCCCAGTAATGCAAGGATTCTTCAATATACGTAAGTCAATCAACGTGATACACCATTATTAACCAACTGAGGTGAAAAACATGATCATCTCAATAGATGCAGAGAAAGCTTTTGACAAAATTCAACACCCATCTATGATAAAAACCCTCCAGAAAGTAGGCATAGAGGGAACGTTCCTCAACATAATAAAGGCCATATATAACAAACCCACAGCCAACATCGTCCACAATGGTGAAAAATTGAAACCATTTCCACTAAGATCAGGAACAAGACAAGGTTGCCCACTCTCGCCACTATTATTCAACATAGTTTTGGAAGTTTTAGCCACACAAATCAGAGAAGAAAAAGAAATAAAAGGAATACAAATTGGAAAAGAAGAAGTAAAGGTGTCACTGCTTGCAGTTGACATGATACTACACATAGAGAATCCTAAAGATGCTACCAGAAAACTAGTAGAGGTAAACAATGAATTCGATAAAGTAACAGGATACAAAATTAATGCACAGAAATCTCTTGCATTCCTATACAATAATGATGAAAAATCTTAAAGTGAAATTAAGAAAACACTCCCATTTACCTTTGCAACAAAATGAATAAAATATCTAGGAATAAATCTACCTAAGGAGAAAAAGACCTGTATGCAGAAAATTATGACACTGAAGAAAGAAATTAAAGATGATATAAATAGATGGAGAGATATACCATGTTCTTGGTGTGGAAGAATCTACATTGTGAAAATGACTCTACTACCCAAAGCAATCTACAGATTCAATGCAATCCCTATGAAACTACCACTGGCATTTTTCACAGGACTAGAACAAAAGATTTCACTATTTGTATGGAAACACAAAAGACCCCGAATAGCCAAAGCAATCTTGAGAATGAAAAACGGAGATGGAGGAATCAGGCTCCCTGACTTCAGACTCTACCACAAAGCTACAGTAGTCAAGACAGTATGGTACTGGCACAGAAACAGAAATATAGGTCAATGGAACAGGATAGAAAGCCCAGAAATAAACCCTCGGACATATGGTCACCTTATCTTTGATAAAGGAGGCAAGAATATACAATGGAGAAAAGACAGCATCTTCTATAAGTGGTGCTAGGAAAACTGGAGAGCTACATGTAAAAGAATGAAATTAGAACACTTCCTAACACCGTACACAAAAATAAAATCAAAATGGATTAAAGACCTAAATGTAAGGCCAGACACTATCAAACTCTTAGAGGAAAACATAGGCAGAACACTGTATGACATAAATCACAGCAAATCTTTTTTGACCCACCTCCTAGAGAAATGGAAATAAAAATAAACAAGTGGGACCTAATGAAATTTAAAAAGCCTTTGCACAGCAAAGAAACCACAAACAAGACCAAAAGACAACCCTCAGAATGGAGTAAACCTTTGCAAATGAAGCTACTGACAAAGGATTAATCTCCAAAACTTACAAGCCGCTCGTGCAGCTCAATATCAAAAAAACAAACAACCCAGTCCAAAAATGCGCAGAAGACCCAAATAGACATTTCTCCAAAGAAGATATACCGTTTGCTAGTAAACACATGAAAGAATGCTCAACATCATTAATCATTAGAGAAATGCAAATCAAAACTACAATGAGGTATCATCTCACACCTGTCAGAACGGCCATAATGAAAATATCTAGAAACAATAAATGCTGGAGAGGGTGTGGAGAAAAGGGAACCCTCTTGCACTGTTGGTGGGAATGTAAATTGATACAGCCACTATGGAGAACAGTATAGAGGTTCCTCAAAAAACTAAAAATAGAACTACCATATGAGCCAGCAATCCCACTACTGGGCATATACCCTGAGAAAACCATAATATAAAAAGAGTCATGTACCAACATGTTCAGTGCAACTCTATTTACAATAGCCAAGGCATGGAAGCAACCTAAGTGTCCATCAACAGATGAATGGATAAAGATGATGTGGCACATATATACAATGGAATATTACTCAGCCATAAAAAGGAATGAAACTGAGTTATTTTTAGTGAGGTGGATGGACCTAGAGACTGTCATTCAGAGTGAAGTAAGTCAGAAAGATAAAAACAAATACCGAGAACCTAGGGGTAAGACGGGAATAAAAATGCAGACCTACTAGAGAATGGACTTGAGGATACGGGGAGGGGGAAGGGTAAGCTGGGACAAAGTGAGAGAGTGGCATGGACATATATACACTACCAAATGTAAAACAGATAGCTAGTGGGAAGGAAGCAGCCGCATAGCACAGGGAGATCAGCTCGGTGCTTTGTGACCACGTAGAGGGGTGGGATAGAGAGGGTAGGAGGGAGGGAGATGCAAGAAGGAAGAGATATGGGGACATATGTATAACTGATTCACTTTTTTTATAAAGGAGAAAGTAATACACCATTGTAAAGCAATTATACTCCAATAAAGATGTTAAAAAATAATAATACAAAGTGTTATGTTTTATTGAATATTAAGGTTTTTAGCAGTTCCCTTATTTCAGCATGACTCAATGTTATGTCTGAAATGAGATTAAGATTGGCTTTCATTCGCCGAGAAATACTTATTGCTATCAGCCACCTTCTAGTTGTGGTTTTAGGCATTAGGAAAACTGCAGTGAAAACAGTAACCAAAAGTCATAGAACTCAGAATTTATAAGTATAAGTCTTAAAATAAAATGTGTTATAAATGTAAGATATTGGTTGAGTTCTGTTACATACTTGTGCTACCATTTATCCACTTTAAAATAGAGTGATACCACTGTCTATCCAGTGCTTCTAGGCAAAATAAATAAGGTGAACTAGTGCAACACTGCTAGTGAAATATATGTCCATCATATATTAAGAATAGGAATTTTCTTTACTAGAGCAAACATTTATTGAGTACCTGCCCTGTACGAAGCACCACATATGTGTCACAATAATTAATTCTTATCATGACCCTGTTACGTATGTATCATCATTCCTATTTTAGACATATTGAGACTATAATTTTTACATATTACAAGAGAGCTATGAAATGCAGAAATTAGATTTAAATGTAGTGTTCTTTACGTGCAAATACTGTGTTCTTACTATTTTATCACATTGTCTTCTTTTGCTCTGCTAGAGTGTGGAGAGCATTTAGTTGGGAAATGTAGATTTCATTTGGCATTAGGATAGCATCTTAGAATATGTGATTTTATTATTGTGTGTATTAAAATAATTTGGAAAATATCTATTTTGTTAGGCTATTCAGGGAAAAAGTTTTGACTGACAGGCTTTTTATTTAACTTTTAATACTTTGAATACGTCATCCCACTGCCTTATAGCTACTTTTGTTGTTGTTATTGTTTTTGGTTTTGTTTTCCTGATGGTAATTCAGCTGCTGATCTTATTAGGACTCCTTGGAAGTGAAGTGGTTTTTTCTCGCTACTTTCAAGATTTTCTCTTTATGTTTGCTTTCAACATTTTGGCTATGATATATCTGGGTGTAGAACTCACTGTGTAAGACAGTAATAAACTCTGTGTTTATTCAACTTGTTAAGTCCAACTTGATACTCTTGGCCATAACTCATCCAAACTAGAGTATCCATAATACCAAACTAGGAGGGGAAGAAGAGAGTGGGTGAGAGCTCAAATGCCAGACTCTCTCTGTTCTTAACAAGATTCAGTAAACTTTATTGAACCAATGCTTCTCCATTTTCTATATGCACTAAGGAAAATTTTTAGAAATGTTACATGACATTTTTATAATTTCCCCTAGTTAAATGGTTGTATGGTTGGGAAGATCTATCAAGTTCTTTACTCTTCCATTTCAGAAGTTCTGTCCCCTCTAGACTATACTAGGGAAATTAACATTGAAGCACAATTACCAGACCTCAGCAGAAGCAAAACAGACTTACATTAGAAATTTTAGGCAGCATAATTAAGTCCTGATATACTTTTGTTTGTTATGATGAAGGGAAGTGAATAAATCAATTAAATTTTCATAACCTTTAAACCTGAAGGACAGAGATAATGCCCCATTTGCTTTTGGAATTTCAGTACCTAGCATCTAATAAATGTTCAATATATTAAATAAATATGTATTGCATTACTGAATGAATGTGGTGACTGTATAATTATTTTCTAATATTTATTTTTAATAGACTAGAAATTGCATGAGAATAATAAGTATGTATGTTTCACACACTTGTTAAAGTCTAAGATCTTAACTCACTCCTTAGCATATACAGTCATCCTTCATTATCCCAGTGGGATTGGCTCCAGGACCTGCATGGATACCAAAATCTGTTGATATTCAGTCCCTTATATTCAATGGTGTAGTACAGTCAGCCATCTGTATCTGTGGGTTCCACATCAATGAATCAACCAATTTAGGATTGTGGTTGGTTGAATGCGTGGATAAAGAACCCGTGGATACAGAGGGCTGATTGTAGTAGAAACACAAGACCTCTCTGTTTATTACGTTTTTGAGTGATGGATGATAGAGGCCCCATGTATAGTGTGACTAGCAATCTTGTGCAGCTAGGACAGTCTTTATGAAGTAAATTTTCTATGTTGGACAGAATAGCTGATCTAAAGCTAGACATTACTTTTAGAAAAGCAATGCAAAAGTTATTGTTAATAATGTTTGAAAACCATTTCTTGTTTAGGTGGATATTGCCAGACAGACTGTCAGAATGAATCAGTGCAAGTTCTTGTTCTCTGAGCCAGTTGGAAGAAAAGATGAAAAGAAATAGTGCTGCTCTCATTCCTGGACCAGGACTGGGTAGAGTGCCAATTCTTGCTGGCAGTTGTGGAGACAATTTGTGAAAAGGCATCTAAGAAAATATCCTAACTATAAAAATTCTACTTTGTGTAGCAAGAAAGTAAAATGAGATTTTCCTTCTTTAGTTCCAGCTGAGGTTCCAGTAGACAATAAAATAATACATACCAAGTACGCCCCAATTCAAAAGTAAAGTGCTAGACTACCCACAGAGGACTCTAACAGGAAATGGCTTGAACCTGATTTTTGCAACACTTAACCAGCATTCAGCTTAAAGAGTAGTGTAGTAGATTGTGGGTTCTTCTGTTTTTTTTTTTTTTTTCCTAGTCATAAGGAGGGCAAGAAAAACCTCAATCCCCTTGGAGCTAAGTAAACCCGTGTGACTAATTCTATCCAATTTGCTGTGAGAGAAATTGGCAGGAAGCACTTCTGGGCTGAAGCATGGGAAAGCAGTGATGAGACCTCCATGTACTTCTCCTAGCACATGAGGATGCTGCCAGTACCAGATAGCACAGCTACATTATGGGGGAGTCTCTGTTACACTGGCCCCCTGAGTCTCTATATAGAAAGGAACACTGCACCAACCTAAAATGAACTAACAGTGTAAATTTAAAATAAATAAATAAATAAATATTATATTAAATTTCAAGATGTTGCCACAGGATAAACACGTTCATCCTGATCAATACTGGTATGAAAGAAATGAGATTGAAGTGATTGAGAAAATAAATCCCTTTAAGGAAATCTGTTGATCTACCCTTCAGGGGACTGCATGATAATCACCTTGATTTCAAATGAGGCAAAAGGACTTCAAGAGTACCAAAAAGAAAGCCTGGCCTGTGTCACCTAGACTCTGTTAGGGTAAGGAGATAGTTAATAAGAGGCTGGAAGTTGGCTGAAGTAGTCTGTGGCATTAAAGGAGCAGAGCTGCAATTGACTTCCAGAATTACAAAGGAAGTATACTTATAAAATTGTTCTCCCTCAAAACTAACACAAATGTAAACAAAATATCTAAAATTAATCTTTTCAGAACTCTGGAAACTAACTAGTGTCACAGAATGAACTAAAAATAAACTAAATTTATCCAAGAGAAAATGCTTAATCTTGGTGAGACAGTGAGGTCTATGACATTATAACTTCAGGTTATTCCCACCCACCCCCTCTCTCACTCGGTGGTGTTGTAACAGAGAAAAGCCATCAGTCTTTTTAGCCTAAAAAGATGACTGCCCTCTTCTGGGTTTCCATTAAAAGTACCGTTCCCAGAGCACAGTCAATATTTTGTCCAAACTTTCAGATTCTTAGAAAATCTATATTCTTTGAGTGTGACATCCATTTCATTTGACACAGACCTCAGATCAGCAAGGTAGGGTGAGCCAATTTCCATAGCATTACTGAAACAAAATAAAATTGCTGGCAACATCTCAGCTGCCTACAGTTGTGAATTCAATTGGGGTAGTTTGGCCAGGAATTTAAAAGGAAATATGGAAGAACCAGATAAGGGAACTTGGAAAGGTCCAACATATATGTGGGAATCTAAAAGTTTCAGTATATGTGAAAGGCTGTGTATATGCCCGGGAAAAACACGAGAAAGGAGAAGTCTGATCTTGAGACACTGTGCCAGCAGACAGTGAAAGTTAAGGCTGTCTTGTAAACTCTTTTGAAGTTTGAAGGTATCCTTCTCATACAAATCCCTTTGCAAAGGATAGAAAAACCATAGGCAAGATAATTAAAGAAATCTTCTGACTAATCATTGGCTGAACACTAAATTATACTGACAGAGGGGTGCCCCACAGAAAGCCAGGGTTAAAAATAAATGCAAGAACTTAACAGCAGCAGCGACAACAACAACAACAACTAGCTAATAAAAAAAACTCAGTGTGCACACACTGCAGGAAATACAGAACCTACAGAATTAGCTCAGGAGAGTTGATAAACAAATAAGCATTTGAAACAATGGAGAGAAAAAGATAAAAAACACAGTAACAACAAACTTTAGAAGTTGGGTGGAGACTTGAGGAATCTGGTACCAGAGTTGTTATAATATGTTAGCTAAAATGTCCAGTGTTCAACAAAAAAATTATGAGACATTAAAAGAAATTGGAAAGTATGCCACATACACATAGGGTGGAAAAAGATAAAATGTTCCTTGAGGAGGCTCATATTTTTAACTTAGTAGATACAAACTTCATTCAATTTTATAAACATGTCCAAAGAACTAAAGAAAACCATGTCTAAAGAAGGTATGCCAACAATGTCTCACAATACAGGCAATACCATTAAAAAGAAAGAAATTATAAGAGTTAACGATACAAAATTCTGTGGTCAAAAATGCAATAACCAAATGATATATTCACTAGAGTGGTTCAACGGTAGATTTCATCTGACAGAAGAAAAAAATCAGCAAACATACAGATAGCTCAAAATTATGCAACGGAGGCAGAAGAAAATTAATAAAGAAAAAATTGAACAGAGGCACATAGGCCTGTGGGACAGCATGAAGCATACCAACATATGCACAGTAAGAGTCCCAGAGAAAAATAAAAAGAGGCAGAAAGAAAGTATTTGAAGACAAAATGGTCAAAAACTTCCCAAATTTGATGAAAAATGCCAATTGACACATTAAAGAAGCTCAAAAAACTTGAAAAAGGGTAAATTTAATTATCCACATCTAGACACATCATAGTCAAATGACAAATGTCAAAGACAAAGAGAAAGATGTGAAAGCAGCAAGAGAATAAAAATGTATCATCTAGAACTCCTCCTCAATAGGAATATTATGAAATTTGGAGGTGAGAAGACAGTGAGAACCATCTTTATAGTATTGAAAGGGAAAGACTATCAACCAAGAAGTCTATATCCAGCTAAACTCTCCTCCAGAAGTGGATAAATTAAGATACTCATAGATAAAAACTGAGAGAATTTGTTACTAGTGGAACTGCCCTAAAAGAAGTACTTCACGCTGAAATGACAGGCCACTGACAGTAACTTGAATCCACACAATGAAAATAATTTGACAAAACAAAACACATTTCATGATAAAAATAAATTCTGGGGATGTAAAGTACAGCATGCTGACTGTAGTTAACAATACTATATAGTATATCTGAAAGTTGCTAAGAGAGTAGATTTAAGAAGTTCCCAGCATAAAAAAGAAAAAATTTGTAACTGTGCAGTGATGGAAGTGTTAAGTAACCTTATTGTGGTAATCATCTTGCAATCTACACATTTATAGAATCACTATGTTGTACATCTTAACCTAATACAATGTATATATCAATTATATAACAATAAAGCTGGGGAAAAACTTCGGAAGGATAAAACCAATGTTATCAGTGATTCTAACTGGGGAAAGATTGGGAAGGATACTATAGTTTGACACAGCAGCTTGAGCTAGACTTTGTATTTGTTGTTTGTTTTATTTTTTAAATTATTGTTTTGTTTGAGCCAGGGTTTGGAAACAGAGATCTGGATTCAAATCCTGGCTCTGCTCTTTCCTAGTGTTGTGACCTTGACATTTTGCTTAACCTCTCTTTCTCTGTGCAGTGGAGCTCATCATGGCACTGACCTCATATTGTGAGGATTAAAATCAGACTAAAAACTATAAGGTACTTAGTTCAACACTTGGCACATAGTAACTAGTAAGTGTTCAGCATACTGTAATGTTTATAAAGAAAATGTCTTACTTTTATCATTACAGAGAAAGGAAAGCTATTTTAGTGGGAAGCAGTGGTTTGGGTTAAGAAGCTTAAGTAACATTCTCAGGAACTAAAATGTAATCGCCACAGGGGACAGATTTGTTAACAAGGAAGAGTAAGAACTTGTCAAGTTTGGGAAATAAGAATGTGAAAGAATATCAAAGGGCAGAGGGAACCTAAAGGCAAATGGGGTAAAGTTCTGTAGACACTAAATAGGATACAAATCTTTAAAGAGAAAATAAAGTTAATTGGGACAATCTGTACTTGGAAAAAAGGCTATTGAATAAAAACCAGGACAAATACTTGTTTTGATTGTAAAAAACAAAAACAAAAACAAAAAACAAACAAAAAGAAAACTCACCAAGCTAAGACTATAAGGGAATTTTCTCAACTGGATAACATGCACCTGTGAAAAACCTACAGTTAACATTATACTTAATGGAAAAAGACTGAATGGGTTTCCCCTACAGTCAGGAACAAAACAAGAATGTCCATTCTTGCCCTTACTATTCAACATTTTATTGGAGGTTCTAGCCAAAACAATTACGCAATAAAAATAAATGTGTCATTTATATGGAAAAGTAAGAATTATAACACTCTCTATTTGAAGATGAACTGATCATATATGTACAAAATCATAAGGACTAAAACAAACTATTGTTGTTACATGAGTGTAACAACATGGTAGGATACAAGATAAATATACAAAATAATCATATTTCTATGCACTAGAAATAAACTATTCAAAACTGAATTAAGAAAATTATCTCATTTGTATAGCAGCTAAAGCAATAAAATACCTAGGAATAATACATTTAACAAAAAAAGAGCAAGACTTTCATACTGAAAATTACAAGCATTGTTGGAATAAACTAAATAAGATTTATATAAATGAAGAGACACTCTGTGTTCGTGGACTAGAAAATAGAATTTTTAAATGGCAATAATTGCCAATTTATCTTCAAATCCAACACAATTCCGATCAAAATACCAGTGTTTTCTCTCTGATTTTTTTATTTGCTTATTTATTGCAGGATATGGCAAGCCATCCCTAACTTCATATAAAAATGCAAGGAACACAGAACAGCTGAAACAATCTTGAAAAAGAAGAACAAAGTTGCAGGGCTCCTGTTTTCTAATCTCAAAAACTTACTACAGACTTACAGTAATGAACATAGGTTTGTATTGCCATAAGGATAGACATAGATCAATGGAATAGAATTGAGATCCAGTGATAAACCCTTACACTTATGGTCAATATATTTGCCACAAGTGTCCCAGGACAATTTAATGGAGGAAAGAATAGTCGTTTCAAACTGTTCAAGGTCTTATTAAGGAACAGTTCCCATTACCTGATCAAAGCAAACCATGCCTGCACAGCAGGATTTTATTGCCAATGCCTCCTAAAACACACTTCAGTAGTCTTCCCATTATACCTGGCCACAGATAGGTTAAGAGTAGCAGAAAGAGAATTATGTTCCATGAGGCTGACCATGCCTGCTACTATTAAAACAACTTGGTGTCCTGGACCTTTGAAGTCAGTTTAACCTGGTATTAAGGATTATTTTCTCTTGAAATGCTGAACAATTCACATTCAATAAATTATAGTAAAGCCTCCTATTTTTACCCTAAAAAATAAAAATTGTGTGCTTAAAGACACTACTTAAAAATTCCCAAGAACCTGCTTGGCAGGGTGTGAAAAATACAAATTGCTTTTTGAGAAGGGTCACATAATAGAAGGATTTTATCATTGTTACTTTGGCAATGCTGCTGTTGTAAGAGGATTTATCTTCTCTGTCTTTAAATAATAGAATACATAAAAAGAGAGGGAATATGCATCAGTAAAAATCTATGGTTCATGGAATATTTCTGAGCTGTCTATCAAAAACTTCTCTTGCAAGGGGCATTCCCTATAACTATTTAAAACACAAATTGCTTGCCTCACATTTGACTCACTATTGAAGAAGCCAATATATGCAGAGACAGGAGATGATGATTTTGTTATAATATCTCATTCCTATTCACAATTTCATCTACTTTCTCCTAGATAAAAACTTTTTTTCTTTAACAGCAATCTCAAGGAAAAGAAAAAGAATGTCCTTTTCTCAATGTAGTCTTTTAAAATTTATTTCCTAATTGATGTGCTTCTATAGGACTTAAAACATGTGTTAACTAATTAAAACAATCAAATTTCTAATTTATTCTCTATTTACATTTTCTTCTTCTTTACATCCACTCTTGAAACAATTGCATTTAAGGGCTTTTGTCTCTACTACTGCTCTTGTCAATATTAATGATGATCTCCATGCTGCAAAATCAATTGGTTAATTCTCAGTTCTCATTTTAGTTGACATTTAGGCAGAATTTGATGTAATTGATACATATGACATTCTGTCTTCAGCTGTATGTGATTCTCTCTTGGTTCTATTCAGACATTCTCAGTCTCTTTGGCCCATTTCTTCCATATGGTGATCTGTAAATGCCAGAGAAGTTTCTGATCTCATCTTCTAGTTTTGTCTTCCTCACACACTCAAGTCCACCTCCACTGGCCTTATCACTAAGCCTCCAAGGTACTAAGACACTCTAACTTCAAATCCCCTTCCCAATGCCCAGAATGTTACCCTCCCCCAGCCACCCATATGATTCACACCATTTCTGATAAACGTATCAAAAATGATCTTCCTTGCTCCAGTGCTCAACATATGGTCTATGAAATATTTACATCAAAAGGAGCTCATAGTAATTATTAAATAAGTAAATTATGTTCTCCCCTCAAGACCTATGGAATTAGGTCTCTAGGACTGTGTTCCTGGAAATCATTTAAAAATATCTTCTGAGTTGATTCTGATACATCATCAAATTTGAGGGCCACTGATAGAGAGTTGGAGCCAGAGTTAATGCAATAAACACAACAAATAACCTTATTTCACATAGAAGCCAAGTTTCAAGAGGTCTGAATCCACATAGGTATCCATTCTTTAGCCTCAGACTTGTATGTTTCGGCAGGAAAGGAGATGAGGGTTATAGAATAAAAGGTGAATAATTTATGAAGTTGATTAACTGGACTACCATTCTTGGGCCTAAAGGTAATAATTTAATACAACTCTTTCATTCTTTCATATAATTAGCTACGTTGAGCATCTTTTCATGTGCTTGTTGGCCATCTTTATATCTATCTAGGTCTTCTGCCCACTTTTTGATTGTGTTATTTGTGTGTGTGTGTGTGTTTTTCACATTGAGTTGTATGAGCTGTTTGTATATTTTGGGAATTAATCCCGTGTCAGTTGCATCGATTGCAAGTATTTTCTCCCATTGGAAAAAAAAGAAAAATTAGATCCCTTTCAATTTCCACTTTCCCATGAGATAATACTGACTGCCTCCATTCCAAAAAAACATATAACATGGAATGGAAACACTTATGTGTATAGCATAATTAGGAGAGAGAAAACACTAAAGTTCAATTTACACATATAAGTGGAGAATGTCAGTGTATACATACATAAAGGAAACACCTGAAATCAGCAGAGCTGGGTTCAGAGTTTATAACAAACAAACAGTCTGAGAGACCTTGCAGAGAAGAGGATAGGACAGGGGAATCCTAGCAGAAGCAAAACACACACACAATCACCCTCAGAAAGAGAGAGTCTCAAGCTGTGTGTCAACTTCCAACAACTAGTCTGAGATATGACAGACCAGATCAATGTCTATAGAACCCAAAGAAAAGGAATTCAAAGTGAGTGGGACCAGAGAAGGTAATCTGGGAAGGTGATATTTCATGAAGAGAGGAAAATATCTTGGAAAAGAACAGGTCTCTTGGAGGACAAGTGATACAATGAAAGAAGAAAGCAAGTCCTACAGAAACAGAATATCACAAAATGAGAAGATCTGTTAATCCCCAAATAAAATAAAACAAAGCATTGTCTATTCATGTGAAGCTTCACTGGATAAAAAACATGATCTGGAACTTCAGCAACATAGGAATATGGGGCAAAATCAGCTTTGACAAAGTTTGATTTAGACGTTTTCCTCAGGAAAACATCCAAAGACCCAGTGGAGCCAAAGAAGGTGAAGCCCATGCATGTAGTGAATCACTGTCAGGTCAGAACTTTAACATTTATACAAAGAGCATTCAGCATTAGGGAAGTTCCTGGTTATTCCTTCATTTTTCATTGTGTAACACCAAACGGTATATTTATATTCAGAAATAATGTTAGTTTCCCAAAAGTTCTTTCAAAGAGAGTACAAAATATGTCTTAGCTAAATCGCAGTAGAAGTTTCATAATTTATCATGAGTCAGGGATGCCAGAGAAATAAAGAAATTAATCCAAATTACCAAAAATTGGTTCTGCCTACCATCTTTGCTGTTGACCTCAAAGTATGACCCTAAAGTCATAACCCTAACAGTCAATGAGTCTCAAAATCTTGTGACATAAAACATTTTCACTCCTCTTAGATATATCAGAAGTCTTGCTCTTTAAACCCTGGTGTTAGTGAAAAATTCAATGGGAACTTTTGTGTCTCTAATGGGGTAAACAGTTTTCTCAAGTGAGTAGTCATTTGTGACACTCACCTGTTCAACAAAGTATCCTTTTTTGATTGATGGTGCCCTTGTGACACTGGGAAGAAGAGGAAAGTAACTTTCATTGATGAACGATAAGAAACTGTACTATGTAAGAATATGATCCAGAAGAGTGGCCATTGTTACTGATTCCAGTTATATATATATATTTTTTTTTTTTTTTTTTTCTCTCCTGCTAAAATTCCTTTGGACACATATCCCAGGAAAAAGGATTAAATAGTTGTGGCTATATTTATATAGAAATACTAGGGTCTTATTAAATCAAAACAAACTCTCTAAAACATATTTGTGGAATCTATTTGCACTGTTAGCTAGTTTCAGGAAAACAAAAAACTGTATCTCGCCTTGTATATGACCAGATAAGTATTACTTATATGCAAAGATAAAAATCAAATACATGTCCCCAAATTAATATTCACAAGAAACTTCTGGTTTTACTTGCCTCCCTTGTGTTTCAAAGACTTAGCAAATTTATTGATTCCTAGGAAACCAACAAATGTCAACAACAGAAACACCTTGATATGCTTAGAAAATAGACTTACAATAAATCCATAATCAGGTAATGTTAATTTAGTAAAATGTCATACTCGAAACAATATTAGACATTAATATTGCATATTAGAAATCATTATTCTTAAGAAACCCCCTTAGAGGTAGTAATACAATGTTTCTTAATCCATTAGTTAATAAGTTTATATAATCACAGATCTGATCCCTTTGTACCTCACCATACCTGTTACACACACATACACATATACAGCACATTGAAGACTAGTAATTATATTATACTAGAATAATTATAGCCAAGAGCTACTGTTAATCAGAAACTCTCCTGTTTGACACTGCCCTTATGGAAGGTGACAGGATTCTAGAAATAGTTACTATGGAGAATCAATGTCAAATGGGGTAAAATCTGTACTCTAATTATGCCATCTGATTCTTGAGAAGAAGCATAAGGAAACATTTGGATCAATGCATTTAGATGGTTAAGCAGAATTCACTTGTCTTAGAAAAAAGGTTCATAACAGAGGACCAACTAATATTTGGAAGTTTGCCTAGCATCCCTTCATTTGTAACATATATAAAAATCTTGGTAATTCAATATGCATACAGTGCCTTAATTAATTAGCTATTCATTAGTTCATTTAGCAAATATTAACTGACCACCTTTTGTGTGTCAGGTAATCTGTAAGAAGGTCACTATGCAGATGCTCTTCTTGGCCTCAAGGATCTCACTCAGTGTAAGAGACAGTTTCCTGCATTTAGGAGTGATGAAGTTCAGAGATCTGGAGCTCCCAATTAGAATGAACACTTTAAATGTTAAGAGTTTTGTGACAATAATAAACAGGAGGTTAGTTTTCAGAAATAATGGTATATATTATGACTAAGTTCTGAAAATTAATGATTATTTTCTTATAATCACTATTATGAATTCCCAGGGAGGATTCATATTTAAGAATATATAGTGACAACAGGATATTATATTGAAACATCTACTCATTTTTTTCCTCAATATTAAAATACATAAGAAACAAGAATTTCTACATAGCTGTTTTTTGGATTAATTGAATTGAAATTCAAGAGTAAACGTCTACTTCTAGTCACCTATTTATGAATTATAAGAGCTATCATTTACTGAGCTCTTTACTTATTATCTCATATATATTAACATTCAGTTCTGACAACAATAATGAGAAGTTGGTGCTAATAATTTTGCCATTTAATATGTGAGGAAATTAAAGGAAGCAAGTTACCTAATTTGCCCTAGGCCTCAAGAATCTTGTAAGTAAGGGAATCAAAAACCTAATATTAGCAGTCTGACTCCAATGATCATTTCTTAACATTGTTACTCTTTTGTATAGAAGTAAAGTATGTATATTTATGTATATTTAGGTAGTATTATGTATATTTAGGTGTTATTTATCTATCTACACACATATATACATAAATATATATGTTTTGTTTTCCATTTTTGCCCTTGGTGAAGAGGCGGTAATAATGTTGAATAGCAGATCATAAGAGTTTGCAAGTAAAGTTTAAGAAAAAAAGTTAACAGGAATATAATCAATAACAATGTAATATCTCTGTATGGTGACAGATGATACTAGACTTATTGTGGTGAGCATTTTGCAATGTACAGAAACATCAAATTACTATGTCGTGCAGCAGGAACTAACATAGTGTTGTAGGTCAATTATACTTCAAATGAAACAAACAAACTCACAGAAAAAGAGATCATATTTGGGCTTAACAGAGGTGAAGGGTGGAGGGAAGGAGAATTGGATGGAGGGGGTCTTCCAGTGAAAAGACAAGTAAATACGGGGGATGTAGTGTACAACATGATGACTGGTTAACACTGCTGTGTGGTTTATATGAAAGTAGTTAAGAGAGCAAATTTTAAGAGTTCTCATCACAAGGAAATTTTTTTCCTTTTATTTTGTACTTACATGAGATTATGGATGTTCACTAAACTTATTGTGGCATACATTTCATGATGTAAGTCAGTTTAATGAATATACTGTACACCTTAAACTTAGTGCTGTAGTCAATTATATCTCAATAAAACTGGAAGAAAAAAAAGAAAAATGTTAACAGAGCACCTCTGAATACTTTTATAAATCAAAACAATAAAGAAAAGGAGATGGCAGTTGAAGTCTGAATACAGATCTGTACTTCTTGCAATGAAAAAACAAAAAAAGCATTTTTATGAAGGTAAATAATTCATCACATTCAATTAAATTCCATTTTTATGTTTTCAAATTATATATGTAGTTTTTCAGAAAAATCAATGATATGGATATTAACTTTCTGTCTTAAGATTCATTCCTCTACTTCAATCCTCTAATCCAAAATAAGGATTGTGATTAATTTTTTAAAATTATACTAAGCTGAATCTTCTTCCAAATGCTGAACTTTCCCAATATTGTCTACCTGAACCTCATAAGACTCTAAACAGACAATAATTATCATACTATCATGATATGGTAAACTGAGAAGGCAGCACATTGCTTAAATATGTTGAAATTGAAAACAATCTAAAGATTAACCATGCTAATGAAGACAAACAAAGTACACGTCTGATATTTTCCAACAGTGAGATCAATAAATTTCCCTAATGAAAATGACTTAAAATATAAAACATTTTTAACATCTTTATTGGAGTATAATTGCTTTACAATGTTGTGTTAGCTTCTGCTATATAACAAAGTGAATCAGTTATATGTATACATATAACCCATATCCCCTCCCTCTTGCACCTCCCTCCCACCCCTCTAGGTGGTCACAAAGCACCTAGCTGATCTCCCTGTGCTAGGCAGCTGCTTCCAACTAGTTCTTTTACATTTGGTAGCACATAAATGTCAATGTTACTCTCTCACTTCATCCCAGCATACCCTTCCCCCTTCCTATGTCCTCAAGTCCGTTCTCTAGGTCTGTGTCTTTATTCGTGTCCTGCCTCTAGGTTCATCAGAACCATTTTTTCTATTCCTTTTTTAGATTCTATATATATATGTGTTATCATACAGTATTTGTTTTTCTCTTCCTGACTTACTTCACTTGGTATGACACTCTCTAGGTCCATCTACCTAACTACAAATAACTCAATTTCATTTCTTTTTATGGCTGAGAAATATTCCATTGTATATATGTGCCACATTTTCCTTATCCATTCATCTGTCGATGGACACTTAAGATTGCTTCCATGCCTGGGCTACTGTAAATAGTGCTGCAATGAATACTGAGGTAAATGTCTCTTTTTGAATTATGGTTTTCTCAGGGTACATGCCCAGTAGTGGGATAAGTGGGTCATATGGTAGTTCTATTTTTAGTTTTTTAAGGAACCTCCATACTGTTCTCCATAGTGGCTATATCAATTTACATTCCCATCAACAGTGGAAGAGGGTTCCCTTTTCTCCACACCCTCTCCAGCATTTATTGTTTGTAGATATTTTTCATGATGACCATTCTGACTGGTGTGAGGTGATACCTCTGTGAATTTGATTTGCATTTTTCTAATGATTAGAGATGCTGAGCATCCTTTCATGTGTTTACTAGCAAACTGTATATCTTCTTTGGAGAAATGTCTATTTAGGTCTTCTGCTCATTTTTGGATGGGGTTGTTTGTTTTCTTAATATTGAGATGCTTGTATACTTTGGAGATTAATCCTTTGTCAGTTGCTTCGTTTGCAAATGTTTACTCCCATTCTGAGGGTTGTCTCTTTGTCTTGTTTATGGTTTCCTTTGCTGTGCAAAAGCTTTTAATTTTCATTAGTTCCCGTTCATTTATTTTTGTTTTTATTTCCATTTCTCTAAGAGGTGGGTCAAAAAGGGTCTTGCTGTGACTTATGTCATAGAGTGTTCTGCCTATGTTTTCCTCTAAGTGTTTTATAGTGTCTGGCCTAACATTTAGGTCTTTAATCCATTTTGAGATTATTTTTGTGTATAGTGTTAGGAAGTGTTCTAATTTCATTCTTTTACATATAGCTGTCCAGTTTTCCCAGCACTAGTTACTGAAGAAGAGGCTGTCTTTTCTCCATTGTATATTCCTGCCTCCTTTGTCAAAGAGACTGTGACCCCATGTGCGTGGGTTTATCTCTGGGCTTTCTATCCTGTTCCATAGATCTATATTTCTGTTTTTGTGCCAGTCTAAAGTCAGGGAGTCTGATTTTGTAGTACAGTCTAAAGTCAGGGAGTCTGATTCCTCCAGCTCAGTTTTTCTTTCCCAAGATTGCTTTGGCTATTCGGGGTCTTTTGTGTTTTGATACAAATTGTGAAGTTTATTGTTCTAGTTCTGTGAAAATTGCCATTGGTAACTTGATAGGGATTGCAAGCAATCTGTAGATTGCTTTGGGTAGTATAGTTATTTTCACAATATTGATTCTTCCAATCCAGGAACATGGTATATCTCTCCATCTGTTTGTATGATCTTTAATTTCTTTCATCAGTGTCTTATAGTTTTCTGCATACAGGTCTTTTGTGTCATTAGGAAGGTTTAATCCTAGGTATTTTATTCTTTTTTTTGGATTGGTAAATGGTAGTGATTCCTTAATTTCTCTTTCAGATTTTTCATCATTAGTGTATAGGAATGCAAGAGTTTTCTGTGCATGAATTTTGTATCCTGCTACTTTACCAAATTCATTGATTAGCTCTGGTAGTTTTCTTGTAGCATCTTTAGGATTCTCTATGTACAGTATCATGTCATCTGCAAACAGTGAAAATTTCACTTCTTCTTTTCCAAGATGGATTCCTTTTCTTTTTCTTCTCTGATTGTTGTGGCTAAAATTTCCAAAAGTATGTTAAATAATCGTGGTGAGAGTGGACAACCTTGTCTTGTTCCTGATGTTACTGGAAATGGTTTCAGTTTTTCACCATTGAGAACAATGTTGGCTGTGGGTTTGTCATATATGGCCTTTATTACGTTGAGGTAAGTTCCCTCTATGCCTACTTTCTGGAGGGTTTTTGTCATAAATGGGTGAATTTTGTCGTAAGTTTTTTTCTGCATCTATTGAGATGATCATATGGTTTTTCTCCTTCAGTTTTTTAATACAATTTATCACATTGAATGATTTGTGTATATTGAAGAATCCTTGCATTCCTGGTATAAACCCCACTTGATCATGGTGCATGAGCCTTTTAAAGTGCTGTTAGATTCTGTTGGCTAGTATTTTGTTGAGGATTGTTGCATCTATGTTCATCAGTGATATTGGCCTGTAGTTTTCTTTCTTTGTGACATCTTTGTCTGGTTTTCATATCAGAGTGATGGTGGCCTTGTAGAATGAGTTTGGGAGTGTTCCTCTCTGTGCTACATTTTGGAAGAGTTTGAGAAGGATAGGTGTTAGCTCTTCTGTAAATGTTTGATAGAATTCACCTGTGAAGACATGTGGCTTTTGTTTGTTGCAAGATTTTTAATCACAGTCTCAATTTCAGTTCTTGTGATTGATCTGTTTATATTTTCTATTTCTTCCTGGTTTAGTCTCAGGAGATTGTGCATTTCTAAGAATCTGTCCATTTCTTCCAGGTTGTCCACTTTACTGGCATATCATTGCCTGTAGTGATCTCTCATGATCCTTTGTATTTCTGCAGCATCAGTTGTTACTTCTCCTTTTTCATTTCTAATTCTACTGATTTGAGTCTTCTTCCTTTCTTTCTTTCTTGATGTGTCTGGCTAATGGTTTATCAATTTTGTTTATCTTCTCAAAGAACCAGCTTTTAGTTTTATTGATCTTTCCTATCGTTTCCTTCATTTCTTTTTCATTTATTTATGATCTGATCTTTATAATTTCTTTCCTTCTGCTAACATTGGGAGTTTTTGCTTCTTCTTTCTCTAATTGTTTTAGATGTAAGGTTAGATTGTTTATTTGAGATGTTTCTTGTTCCTTGCAGTAGGATTGTATTGTTATAAACTTCCCTCTTAGAACTGCTTTTGCTGCATCCCATAGGTGTTGGCTTGTCGTGTTTTCATTGTCATTGGTTTCTAGGTGTTTTTTGATTTCCTCTTTGACTTCTTAAGTGATCTCTTGGCTATTTAGTAGTGTATTGTTTAGCCTCTATGTGTTTGTATTTTTTACAGACTTTTTCTTTAACTGATATCTAGTCTCAGCATTCTAGCCGAAAAAGATACTTGATACAATTTCAATTTTCTTAAGTTTATCAAGGCTTGATTTGTGACCCAAGATATGATCCATCCTGGAGAATGTTCCAAGAGCACTTGAGACGAAAGTGTATTCTGTTGTTTTTGGATGGAATGTCCTATAAATATCAATTAAGTCCATCTTTTTTAATGTATCATTTAAAGCTTGTGTTTCCTTATTTATTTTCATTTTGGAAGATCTGTCCATTGGTGAAAGTGGGATATTAAAGCCCCCTACTATTATTGAGTTACTGTCAATTTCCCCTTTTATAGCTGTTAGCATTTGCCTTATGTATTGTGGTGGTCCTATGTTGGGTGCCTAATTATATATAACTGTTAAATCTTCTTCTTCGATTGATTCCTTGATCATTATGTAGTGTCGTTCTTTGCCTCTTGTAACAGTCTTTATTTTAAAGTCTATTTTGTCTGATATGAGAATTGCTACTTCAGCTTTCTTTTGATTTCCATTTGCATGGAATATCTTTTTCTATCCCCTCACTTTCAGTCTGTATGTGTCCTTAGGTCTGAAGTGGGTGTCTTGTACCAGTCTTGTTTTTGTATCCATTCAGCCAGTCTATGCCTTTTGACTGGAGCATTTAATCCATTTACATTTAAGGTAATTATCCATATGTATGTTCCTATTACCATTTTCTTAATTGTTTTAGGTTTGTTATTGTAGGTCTTTTCCTTCTCTTGTGTTTCCTGCCTCGAGAAATTCCTTTAGCATTTGTTGTAAAGCTGGTTTGGTGGTACTGAATTCTCTTAACTTTTGCATGTCTGTAAAGGTTTTAATTTCTCCAGCTAATCTGAATGAGATCCTTGCTAGGTAAAGTAAACTTGGTTTTAGGTTTTCCCTTTCATCATTTTAAATATGTCCTGTCACTCCCTTCTGGCTTTCAGAGTTTCTGCTGAAAGATCAGCTGTTAACCTTATGGGGATTCCTTTGTATACTATTTGTTGTTTTCCCTTGCTGCTTTCAATGTTTTTTCTGCTTATTTAATTTTTGATAGTTTGATTAATATGTGTTTTAGCATGTTTCTCCTTGGAATTATCCTATAAGGGATGTTCTGCACCTCCTGGACTTGATTGACTATTTTATTTCCCATATTAGGGAAGTTTTCAACTATAATCTCTTTAAATATTTTCTCAGTCCCTTTTGTTTTCTCTTCTTCTTCTGGGACCCTTATAGTTCGAATGTTGGTGTGTTCAATGTTCTTCCAGAGGTTTCTGAGACTATCCTCAATTCTTTACATTCTTTTTTCTTTATCCTGCTCTGTGGTATTTATTTCCACTATTTTATCTTCCAGGTCACTTATCCATTCTTCTGCCTCAGTTATTCTGCTATTGATTCCTTCTAGAAAATTTTTAGTTTCATTTATTGTGTTGTTCATCATTGTTTGTTTCATCCTTAGTTCTTCTAGGTCCTTGTTAAACATTCCTTGTATTTTCTCCATTGTATTTCCAAGATTTTGGATCATCTTTACCATCATTACTCTGAATTCTTTTCCAGGTAAACTGCCTGTTTCCTCCTCATTTGTTTGTTCTGGTGGGTTTTTACCTTGCTCCTTCATCTGCTGTGTATTTCTCTGTCTTCTCATTTTGCTTAACTTACTGTGTTTGGGGTCTCCTTTTCACAGGCTGCAGGTTTCTAGTTGCATTGTTTTTGGTGTATGCCCCCAGTGGCTAAGGTTGGTTCAGTGGATTGTGTAGGCTTCCTGCTGGAGGGGACTAGTGCCTGTGTTCTGGTGGGCAAGGCTGGATCTTGTCTTTCTGATGGGCAGGACCATGTCCAGTGGTGTGTTCTGGGGTGTCTATCACCTTATGATTTTAGGCAGCCTCTCTGGTAATAGGTGGGGTTGTGTCCTGTCTTGCTAGTTGTTTGGCATAGGGTATCTAGCAATGTAGCTTGCTGGTTGTTGAGTGGAGCTGGGTCTTAGCATTGAGTTGGGGATCTCTGGGAGAGCTTTCATCATTTGATATTATGTGGAGCCGGGAGGTCTCTGGTGGTCCAATATCCTGAACTCAGCTCTCTCATGTCACAGGCTCAGGCCTGACACCTGGCTGGAGCACCAAGACCTTGTCAGCCAGACAGCAGAGAAGAATAGGAAGGGAAAAAAAAGAAAGAAAGAAGAAAAAAATAAAAAAAACAAAATAAATTTATTAAAATAAAATTTTTTTTAAAAATTTAAAAAAAGAAAGAAGAGAGCAACCAAACCAAAAAACAAATCCACCATGACAATAAGCGTAAAAAACTATACAAAAAAAAAAAAAAAGGACAGACAGAACCCTAGGACAAATGGTAAAACGCAAAGCTATACAGACAAAGTCACACAAAGAAGCTTACACATATACACTAACAACAAGAAAAAAAGCAAAATATATATATATAAATTAAAGAAAAAGGAAGAGAGCAGCCAAATCAATAAGCAAATCTACCAATGATTATAAGCTAAATATTAAACTAAGATAAACATAATATCAGAAAGAAATTAGTTGCAGAAAGCTAACCCCAAGTCTACAGTTTCTCCCAAATTCCACCACATCCATTTTGGGATGATTCATCACCTATTCATGTATTCTAGAGATGCTGGGTACATCAAGTTGATTGTGGAGATTTAATCCACTGCTCCTGCGGCTGCTGGGAGAAATTTCCCTTTCTCTTCTGTGTTCGCATAGCTCCTGGGGTTCAGCTTTGGATTTGGCCCCACCTCTGCATTACCTGAGGGCATCTGTTCCCTGCCCAAACAGGGTTAAAGTACCAGCTGATTAGTGGGCTCTGGCTCACTCAGACTCAGGGGAAAGAGGGGTACAGGATGTGCGGCGAACCTGCGTGGGTGGAGGCCAGTATGATATTGCAACAGCCTGAAGCACACTGTGTGTTCTCCTGGGGAAGGTGTCCCTGGATCACTGGACCCTGGCAGTGGAGGGCTGCACAAGCTCCCAGGAGGGGAGGTGTAGATAGTGACCTGTGCTTGCACACAGGATTCTTGGTGGCTGCCTAGTGTCTCAAGCCCGTCTCTGGTGTCTGAGCTGACAGCAGAGGCTCGCGCTCATCTCTGGAGCTCGTTTACGCAGTTCTCTGAATCCCCTTTCCTCATGCACCCCGAAATAATGGTCTCTTGACCCTTAGGCAGGTCCAGACTTTTTTCCGGACTCCCTCCTGGATAGCTGTGGTGCACTAGCCCCCTTCAGGCTGTGTTCACGCAGCCAACCCCAGTCCTCTCCCTGGGATCTGACCTCCAAAGCCCAAGCCTCAGCTCCCAGCCCCCACCCACCCCAGTGGGTGAGCAGACAAGCCTCTCAGGCTGGTAAGTGCTGTTCAGAATTGATCCTCCGTGCAGGAATCTCTCCACTTTGCCCTCTGCACCCCTGTTGCTGAGCTCTCCTCCATGGTTTCAAAGCTTCTCCCAGCCCCCCACCCACCATTTCCACCAGTGAAGGGGCTTCCTTGTGTGTGGAAAATTTTCCTCCTTCACAGCTCCCTCCCATATGTTCAGGTCCCATCCTTATTCTTTTGTGTCTGTTTTTCCCTTTTTCCTTCTGCCCTTCACAGTTACGTGGGGAGTTTCTTGCCTTTTGGGAGGTCTGAGGTCTTCTGCCAGTGTTCAGTAGGTGCTCTGTAGGAGTTGTTCCACATGTAGATGTATTTCTGGTGTATTTGTAAGGAGGAAGGTGATCTCCATGTCTTACTCCTCTGCCATCTTGAAGGTCCCTCTCTGCTTCTGATAATTCTTTAATTATCATCTTAGGTGCTATTTCCTCTGAAGAGTGTCCCCTTACTTCCAACATTGTTTATTCACTCCATGTTCTTGAATTTCACACTTCCATATGAGATTATTGTACATAATATTTACTTATTTTTGCCTGAAGGACCACTCTCTAGACAGATCACATAAGAGAGAAATCACTCTTATCTTTCTTTTTCTGTTCTGTACCAATTTATGCTTCAGAAATTGTATAATGGGTGGCTGGGTGGATAGATGCATGGATACTTACATAGATAAGTGAACTGGAGCCTGTATACCTTCTCTATTTCCTTTTATCTTCTAAGGAGTCATTATCTTAGAAAGGAACAGGCTCTCTCATATGTGTGACCATTATCTCTTTCTGATATATAAGGTTCTGCCCTTTATTCTCATTGTCAGTAGACATATTTAGGAAAGGGATACGGTGGATATGCTTAAACTTCCATAAAGTTAATGTGAGTAAAAGAAGTTCTGGATGCTCTTATTCAAACTTCTCCTTACGCGATAGAGACCAAAAAGTCATATTCCTTTTGGAAAATAAAATATAGTGTGTGAAAAGTACTTTACATCTAGCTTCTGCCAGCTTACTTTTGTTGATAAATAAATGATGTCAATTTATATATGACAATGAAATCCCAATACTGACAGTAATGAAAATAGGAATGATAGTACACTTTACAGTGTGAAATAAACTGTGAAATGTTTTACACACATTTTAACTATTACTAACTTCTCTTTGAGAGACATTTATTCTTATTGTAGATCTAATAATTCATGGTTGTTCATTCATCATTTAGACAGCATATTTCAATTTATCTATACATAACTATAAAATAAAAAGAAGGGATAAATCTTCTGCCTTCAGACAGATATATAAATGTCCCATTGTACAATTATGTAGATATAATTTCAAGGATTCTATGTGCCTATTTTTAAAACTTCAAGTGTAAGACTTGAAATTCAAGTTTAAGACACTTTCTGTGTTTTTTCCCAATATTTCTTACAAGATGTATTTTTGTCTTGAGATCTCTAACTGTGGGCACAGTAAGTTTACTAGACTGAGTCCAAAGTTATTCTTTTAAATGTCTGAAGAAAACATGTTTATGAAGGGATATATTCCTTTAAAATGCATCTCAAGAGAGGGAGAATCAAGAATTCTGTGAAGTCTCTGAAGAGATTATGGTCATTCCTACTAAGTCTTAGAGAGAAATGTATTAGTGCATACAAAGTGAGATAAATATGAACAAGAATATTTTCAGTTAAAGCAGCAAACAGCTTCAGAAACACAGCAACATGTTATCAATCAGTGAGATTCTTTTGGTATGCTTTTCATTAGTAGTAACAGTTGGTGAGGAACTTTGTGTGTGTGTGTGTGTGTGTGTGTGTGTGTGTGAACACATGTTGGTGAAGAGCAAGAACAAGAGTTTCAAGAGAACAAGAGAGAAACTTGACTACTTTTCTAGTTATAACCTTACTGCTTTTTATCTAGTTTTAAAATATGTGTGTCTCCCTTTACAACTGTTTTATGTACAACAATGATTCTTCTTTGGGAAAACTGAAAAATAACTGATTACGATAATGATGAAAATTATATTGTTTCTCAGTTAATTAAGTTATAATAAAATAAAAAGGTCATCATAAAAATTGTTTAAAACTGGAAAACAGTATGTAGCTTAGATCTCTAGGTGAGAAAAACCAAGACATTCTATTAAATTTTCTAAATATGAATACCTCCAGTTGTAGTGGTTATTTTCCTGTTTGTAAATGATAGTATTTAAAGCATTTTGATTAAGTTGACTGATTATTTGACTGAATTGATAAGCCATTTTTATCCAAATTGTTGAAAGGTTGCTACATTTTGACAAAGCTTTGGTAATTTCTATCATAAAGGGAGCAATGCCAATGTCTGTGTGTTTGTGTGTGTGTGTGTGTGTGTGTGTGTCTGTATAACACGTATTTGTTTGTACATAAACAAAATAGTGTTAGTAATTTTACCCCTGTTGCCCATAATGCAAGTCCAATATGAATAAATGACAATGACAGAATGACAGCAGGTCAAGGAGAATTGAATGCTACAAAGCATTGACTTTGCTGAAAATTTATAAAATTCAGAATCAGGATACTAATCTAAGAATATTTTTGTCCAGGTCCTTTTGTTCTGATGTCTCAATTTCCCTCTTGTTACCATGCTCTGACCTCAAGGAAACATAAAGAAAACCTTACTACCTTTATCCATTCTATATTGCAAGTAGTATTTTGTTTACTTGGTTATATCCTTCTTTTAATAATGGAGAAGGCAAGTGTGCTTAGTGTGCCCCTTGCTTCCATTTGCCACCTTTCCTTGGTATTTTTATAATTATTGCTTCTTTTATTCATTGAATGGACTTTTCTAGAAATTGCTAATTAAGACCAAGAGTTATCTGTACTCACTTTTCAACTCACTGCAACTGGATTTCTTCCTAAAGTATTCTCTTTAAATCACTCTCGTTATCAGCAATGAAGATTTGGAAAAGAGAGAATGAGACTAAGTCACAGACTGTCAGGTGGCCTCTCTCCAATTAAGCTAATCACTCCCTCCACTTGTCCGTTGAGGTAACAGGACCTGGCTGTTAATAATGGCCCCATCTACCCTGTTTGTAAACCTGGGAGAGTACACTATTTCTGTTTTCCTGCATGTTGCCCATACCTTTTAAAATTATTGCTTGATTAGATTATCTTCAAATTATCAAATTTGTGTTTATTAACTTTTTTATTCAGGATCCTCATTGACTATCCATTTCTTCTTGAAATTATATTTCCTCTTACCTGCCTAGTAGTTCCATTTGTTTTTCTTTCTAGAATCTTTCATGAAACCAGTCTTTTTCCATATCCTGGCCCTTACATTTCAGTTTTCTAGATGCCCCTCTTTATTCTTTTATCACTCTCTATTCATTCACTCCCCCATTGCTTAAATTATCATCTATGTTCATATAAATTACTTATATCTATCTTTAGCATGGGTGTCACACTTGAACTTCTGATCTAATATATATAATAAATGACTCCTCCTATGTGTTGCCAAACTGACCACACCATCTTCCACCTCATCCATTCATTTATCGCTCTGTTCACTGAATGATACTCCATCTACCAAGTTGCTCAAGATTATAAATTGAGCTATCATTGACAACTTCTAATTCCCTATGTCCAGTCAGAAAATTCTATCAATTCTATCTCTTCAATATTATCCCTGCATTGTACTGTCACTGTTACTAACTTAGTTCAAGCACAAATAATTCTTTTATTTTTAATTTTTTATTTATCTTATGTATTTATTTTTGGCTGCGTTGGGTCTTCGTTGCTGCACATGGGCTTTCTCTAGTTGTAGTGAGCAGGGGCTACTCTTCGTTGCAGTGCACGGGCTTCTCTTTGCAGTGGTTTGTCTTGTTGAGGAGCACAGGCTCTAGGCGCGCAGCCTTCAGTAGTTGTGGTGTGCAGGCTCAGTAGTTGTGGCGCACAGGCTTAGGTGCTCCGCAGCATGTGGGATCTTCCCAGACCAGGGATCGAACCCGTGTCCCCTGCACTAGCAGGTGGACTCTTAACCACTGCGCCACCACGGAAGTCCCAAGCACAAATAATACTTAAACTGAATTACTCCAGTATCTTTTTTACTAAAACCTATCATGGTGTCCCATGATTCAGACTTTCACTCAGGCTATTACCTGAGACCTTATCTCTAAACATCGGTCTTCATCTGATCGACTGTGACTCCCAATTATGTGTTTAATTTCAGTCTACCATCTTCTTTAGAAAGTTGCTCCTTGCCTTCTCATCCAATGTTACTTGCTTAAACATGCTTCAACAGCACTCTATTCGTATGTCTACTAAAGCATTTATCACAGTGGTAGATAAATATCTGTTCATTAGTTTTTGAGATCAATGATACTGACATATGTATCTTTAATTACTAAAATAGTACCTACAACAGTGTAAGCATGCATTCTAATAAATATTATATCAAAAAATTTAAAAAGCAATGTGAACCCTGCTCCCACATAACTCATCTTAGTAAGTGTGCAGAAACGCTATGCTGTAAGATTTGCTAGCCTCACTGAAGCTAGCAGATTGCCCTGCAGGTGCTATAATGCTGCAGGATGCAGTATTCTACGCCATATGGACTGGTTTTCAAACATGAAATTCAAAATAGAATGAGGACATTTTAAATCATTTTGAGGTTATATAAGTGAAGAATTAGATATTTAAAATAATTTTACTCTTAAAAAAAAGTCCCTTTCTTTTTAATGGATACTTCAATCCAAAGAGTTAATATTACATAATGAGAGTAGAAATTGCTACAGGATAGAGAGCTTTAGATTAGGCTAAGATTGTACTTAATTTTATTTCTCTTCAAAGTTCCCATTAATGGAGAATATCTGTATCCTTTGAAAAGATAGTCTAAGTAAACTAGGGCTAAGATCGATTCTGCTTTCAGTCTGCAATAAAACTGTCATAGAGATTTACCAAATAAAATAAAATAATGATTGGCAAAGAGTAGTGGGATCAGCAGCTCAGTCAGACTAGTAATATTGAAGAGTCTTGCCAGCCTGAAGAAAAGGCAACTTAATGATAATAATAAAAGGTTGCACTTGTTACTGTGTGTTGAGTTTTGCCTTTTTTTTTTTTCAAGCTGTAAACTGTAGAATTCAGACTTTTAAGTATTTGTAGATGAAACAAGGAACATAAACTTAAATACTTCTCCTTGGAGAGAAATCAGTAGTTACAGTTCTCTCTTTTAAGTCAATATTTTATATTCTCACCAAAAGGAGAGCCATATCAATATTTTAACATCAGTGTCATACTCATCCTTATTTAGCCACTTGTTTGTCTGAGTCCTCTGATGATAGTAAGAATGTCTGTGATGGTTTCCAAATAAAGCTCCACAGTAAAAAAGAACGGGTCATTAACAGTAACTTAATGAAGGTATTTCTGCTTCCTAAACTTAGAATTTAATGATCACTTAATTATACAAGCCTCATCTATCTAAAATAGGAAATGCCACCAAATTTATGATGGGAAAGGCATCTTTCCCAGTAGCCTTACCTCTAATTGCAATGACAATTAAGAATTCTGATTTGTGTCCACATTTTTAATCTAATGTAATCATTAAATGAAAATAATATAAAACCATGCTATCTCAGAAATTTGAGCTTAATTACCCAGTGGATATTATAAAGTAAATACATGCTGATTGTTTTTCAATATTAAAGAAGAAAATCCTGCTGTTTGTGACAACATGGATGACCCCAGAGGACATTTTCCTAAGTGAAATAAGACAGTTGCAGAAAGACAAATAACTCCAGTTACATGAAGTATCTAAAACAATCATACTCATAGATGCAGGGAATACAATAAGTGGTTGTCAAAGGCTGCAGGGCAGAGGGAAGTGAGGAGTTATATAATGGGCATAAATTTCATTTATGCAAAAGGAATAAGTTCTAGAGATGTGCTGTACAATCTGGTGCCTACAGTTAATAATAGCGTCTTGTTTACTTCAAAACTTGTTAAGATAATAGCTGCCACATAAAGTATTCTTTTCACAAAAAAATAGATACACACACAAAATACAAAAGGACAGGAAACTCTGGGAAGTGTTGGACATGACTATAACCCTGATCGCAGTGACCATATCACTACAATGTCCTGTGTCCAAACTCATCAAATTGTATATATTAAATATGTGCAGTTACTTGCATGTTAATATTTCAATAAAGCTATTAAAATAAAACAAAATGAAGTAAAATAAAACCAGACAATTAAAAAGTAAATACGTTCTTGGTGTAAGCCAGGAAAATATTTAGGTGGGTTATTTCACTAAAGGTGTGTGTGCACCTTTAGGTATGTATGTTTGTATGTGTGTGCGTGTGATAGCCAGTTTTAGACAACTGATTAAATTATATAATTAAATAATTCATTACTCATTGATTGTTCTTCATAGTTTATTAATCTGATTATTCAGGTCTTTACTGAGGTGACATGACCAAGGCAGACATAGCCTTAAGGCACAATGACTTACAATAAACTCAAGCCATGATCCTGGTAGTCATCTCATTGCATTTCTAATGTCAATATTTGGTCTCTCTCTTTTAGCTGAACTCTTCCCTCAGTACCTTAAATAAAATTTGGAATTTAAAGGTACTTGAGTAGCCCATTCTCACCTTAGGTGCCTCAACAGCAAATCACTTTACATCTTAATTCTATTCTATGGAGTGTTTCATTTCTGATAATTCTATTTGCTTAACATTTTAAATCCCTAGATACTAATAATACAGTTGACCCTGGAACATCATGGGTTTAAACAGCATGGGTCCGCCTATACACGTTATTTTATTCAATAAATATAGTATCTAGATTTTCATTTTACAGATCTTTAAAATAAAGTGTGGGGACTCAAAATCAGATGGTGTTCAATTAGAGATCACAATATATGGAATCAAAAGGACTAGGGCTTGAGTCATGATTATATCCAAACTGTTTCAGCTTCCCACCCTTAGGTGAGTCATTCATCAATTCTTTTGGTTTTGAGGCAGAGATAGCAGTATGCAGATTTTCCTGTGCCTAGGGTTTGGCATCTCTAACCCCTGCATTGTTCAAGGGTCACTTTTATGACTTGGTTTTGCTAACTAAATTTTGGGCTTACTCTCTATCCCAAAATTACTATTCTAATTATATGCCCACTATCCCAAGTTCTTTCTCTGAAGAGACAGTTTTACTTTTACTATCCTCCATCCTGGGGAGTAAGAGCTAAGAGACGCTTTACATCCCAGTGCCTCAAAATGTGATAAATACTGACAAACCTACTGGATGCTTGTCTAAACTTTAAGGTGCTCTGCACCCCTATACCATCTTTTGGGATAACCTTATTTTGAATTTTAAATCATATCTGGGAAGTGAGATTGAACATGTTCAAAAATGATTAACTGTATTTTGTCTTCCTTCAGTGAAGTACCATTTCAGAAATGATACCTATTTCCAAAAGCACAACCACAAACAATGGTTTTTGTGAATCAATGAATTCTGGTCTAACATGAAGGTGGCAAGTAAAGACCAAGTGCCACTGGTCCACCACATTATATAGAGGCAGCCATAAGACTCAGACTTCAATCCCCTGACTATGACAGAGGAGGGACTGCTACTTCCCTGACAATGAATTCTGAAGAAGTGGCAGAACAGAGCTGGATGCCAAGTTTTCTTCATAGTACCATAAGATTTGTTTTCAAACCCTGTTTATATGATGCATAGAAATGGTTCTTTCTCAAATCTATGGCAAAATATTGGAACAGATTTGGAGGCCAGATTCCACAATGTCATATGTATAATTGTAACCCAAAGAACCTAGTCTTCATGTCACTTTGGGTGAGGCAGCTTTCTGAAGCCAAGACAATCCCTGTATGAGATGGCAGTTGAATACTAACTTTCAGGACTGGACCACAAATCTACCTTTGCAATATGATCATAGTGGCTCTTCCCAACATCCATCTCATATGCTTTGAGTCCATGTTAATTGGGTACATACCTATTAAGAATTTTTATATCTTGTTGGTGGATTGAACTTTCATCAATATGAAATATCACTCTTTGCCAAAAGTACTACTTCATTCCTTAAAGTCTACTTTATCTTGTACTAATATAGTTATACTAGCTTTCTTGGTGGGTATATCTTTTTCCATCACTTCACTTCCAACCATTTTGTTTCTCTATACTTAAAACCTGTCTTTTAGAAGCCATGTTTTAAAATTTCAGTTTTAAATATTAACCTTTCAATTGAAATTCACATTTATTTGATGTGATTAGTGATATATTTGATTTCAGATCTACCTTCTTTCCATTTGTGCAATACTTGATTTATCTGTCTCATGAAGTTCCTTTTCTTCTCCTTGTTTGCCTCCTTTCAGATGGGTCAAATATCTTATTTTAATTTATTATTTTAGCTTAATGTTAGTTTTTCATTTTTTTAAAAATAAAACAATTTTACTTGTTCTTTTACTGAGTAAATGATCTAAACATACACTCTTATTATAGTAAAATGAAACGACTGATTTTATCCTGCCTTAGTAACAGCAAAACTGAGAGCACTATATAGCCATTTACATCCCTCCATATTTTGGCATCATTTTATATTATTTTACGTGTTTTGATGCTACATATATTTTAACTTTCAAAATGCATTTCAATTAGTTTTATAAGTAAATATTTACTTCTATTTTAGCATTACGTTCAGTTTTCATTGCTCCTCATTTTTTTCTATATTACCATGATTCTATCTGGAATTATTCTTTTCTGCTGGGAGAACTACATTTAAGATCTGTTTTAATATGGTTAATTCCCACAATTTTTATTTCTCTAGAAACATATCTCCTTTTCCTCTCATTACTTTTAATTTTTTTTTCACTTTGCCTTTACTTTTAGACAGTGGGACAAGCTGGAAATAAACCGACCATCACATGCAATGATATACATCAGTCTCAAAATCATTAGGCTGAGTGAAAGGAGCCAGATAGGAAAAAAAATTCTATATGATTTCATATTATCTAATTTTAAAACACTAGGAAATGTGAACTAATCTGTAGTATTCCCCGTCATCTATCTTCCAGTTAAGTTATCTATCATCTATTTAATCTATCTACTCTTTTTTTAATCTACCATCTACCTTTTCTACGTATCATCTATAAACCAATCTACTATCAATTATCTGTGTATCTTTCCATTATTTTATACACATATATCATCTATCTTTAGCCTATCTTCTATCTTAAATCTGTTTCCTTCTAACTCTCTTTTTCAATCAGTTGCTATTCTATCTCTTTCAGTCTATCTGCTATTTATATATTTGAATGTCCATCCATCTCTGCCATTGGTTTATCTACAATTTTTTTTTATCTCTGCTGCTTTTACACTGTAATAGGCTTTACTTGTTAATGAATTATTACGACACATAAAACAGACACTCTTTAAAGTGTCATTTTTTTAGCCTAAAAGAAAAGACTAAAAGAAGAGATAATTAAAATCCATTAAACGATAAAAATTTGTTTAAGCAAAATCCTGAAACAACAGAAGGCAGGAAAAAAAATCTGTCACTTGGAAAAAAAATAATCACAGATTAAAAATACCTATAATTTTTGGGGGTAACAAACATATGTCAGGTTTTATATCCAATTAATTTTTTATCTAAATCTCACACTAGCCCCAGGATGTAGGAATGACTCTCTCCATTTTATAGATAAGGTGACTAAACTTACTAGTTGCTCCCAGCTAGTAAGTGGCAGAGGTAACATGGAAATGCCAGACTTGTGTAAATAACATTTAGACTTGGATTAAGAGTTTACTATAACGAACATCCTGCATATCTAGTACAGGATAAAACTAAGGAAGGATTTATAAGATTTTGGAAAGACTCCTTGATTTAAGACCAAGATGGCTCACTGATATAAAATAGAATATTTGGTAGTGTGTGCCAAGTTCCTGAAGTCACCAGCAGAGAAGAAAATCATGATCCTTTATTGTATGCCACTTGATATTTCCAAGAGAGACTCCAGAGACAGAGGAAGTGAGCCACGGGTTAGACTGAGCATGGACAAACAGTAGGCTGCCTTGTATGGTAACGGGCAAATAATAGGCAAGCAAATATCTGTGCACTTTAAATAAATAAGTACAGACATCTTAGAAATCTCTTACAAGATTGATAAGTAAAGAATTACTTATTATCTTTTCTGGACCACATTAGAATAATTGGCCTATACTATGCTGTAATTTAGTTTAGCAAATTGGCATATACTGCACTAAAATTTACACTTTTTATCATAAAATCCTCAAAAATGCTATGGAGTAAATATTCTTCACCTTTTTTTTTTTTTACAGATAAAGGAACTGAATCTCAAGGACATCACAACGTTTTCCATGTACATACAGATAGTAAAAGGCAAAACAGGGACTCAAAATCAGGTAGTCTGAGTGTAAATCATCATTTTGTATTTTAGACCACAAAATATATTAAATCATGAGGAAAAAATAAAACACACTCAACTCATCAAGAGCACAGCAATTGTTTACATGTATAAACGTCCTTGGATAATAGTAACACCAACTGGATCAGTGAACTTCCACTTCCTCCTCTGGACACAGAATCCAACCTAACACGCCTTACCTCCTGTTACCACCAACTGGACAACCTAACAGACAAACAGAGAAGAAAGCACAACAGTGGTTTTGTGGGAAAATTTAGACAGAAAATTGCTTCCTAATGATTTTGAAACTTCAACCTAAGGAAGGTTGGGGCTTCTATTACGAGTGTGGCCCACTGAGAAATCGACAGAGAAAAGCTGAAGACAACGCTAGACATCCACAGCAGAAAAGAAGGAGGAGGAGAAAAGGTATGTATCATCAGGGCGGTGCTCCTTCCAGGAGGCTCTGAGGGATAATTCATCCCCTGGCTCTTCCAGCTTTTGGTGGCTCCACAGAGGCCTTAAGAGTTCCTTGGCTAATGGTAACATCACTCCAATGTCTGTCTTCTTTACATTGCTTCTTCTCTTTGTGTTTGTGTGTTTCTGGTCTTTATGTCTCTTACAGGGACATCTCTGTTGGAATTACAAGATGATCGATTCTCAAAATCCTTAATTTCATCTTCAAAGACCCATTTTTTTCACATAGGATGATTGATATTCACAGGTTCAAGGGATTAGGAATACATAGTTTTGGAGGTAACTATTCACGCTAGCACACTGGGAAAAATATTATTTACATCAATCTCTACTGCCCTTCTACACAAAATATCCGGAACACTAACTGGGGTCCACACTCATGGAAAAATCCACAAAAGATGGGAAAGTCACCAATTGCTACTTCTTTCTTTCACATATACAATCTGCTCCAGTTTTTGTACACTTTTAATTCCCCCTTGATACCTTCAGTTGGTTGTACTATTTTTTGTTTTAATATTTTGTCCAAAGTTTATAATGGTTATTAATGGTAGGTTTTATCTGATAGGGGGGATTCCTCTATCACTGGAAGACAAAGGTGTGCAAATCCATTTAAGTTGATTCTCTTTATACTCAAATTGTTGTCTATTCAACACCACCGTCAGCAGTCCCTGGAAGATTGCTGTAAAGGGAGATTCTCAGTCTCCATTCTGAGCTGACTGAAACAAAATCTGCATTTAAACCAGATTGACAGTTGATTCTTGGCATAGTAAAGCTTATTGCTATTACTCACTAGAATATGCTTGCTCCTTGCCACTTGCTCACACATCTCTATTTAATAGTCAGTATGATTCTCGATATACCTTGAGACAAAAAAGGAAAATATGTATGTCTGCATGTACCAGGAGTGGTGAGGAAAACTGGACACAAAGATGGCTCTTTACAGGCAATGTAGTATTTGTCGTCAAAGAGTGGTTTGAACTAATTACATATGTTCCTCAAATTTATTGCTTTCAAGACTATTTAAATATTCTTCTCATTACATATATTTGAAATATTTTAAGATTTTCATTCTATACCCATATTAGAAGAATGAAATTAGCTATTATTACAAAGACTTCTAGAACATTCAGTTTAGAAAGAACCTTGGAATGACTTTAGTATACAGTTTATAAAGTAATATAGAACTTTAAAAATATAACTGTGATTTTATTTCTGCTTATCTTAAAAATTTACAAACACACACATATAGCATTTGAGGCAATATACAAAATGATATGACATCAAGGTACAAGTCCCTCCCCAACACAGCAGCTCACTTTTTCCTTACTGTAGTATTTTTATTCAAAAATAGATATCCACCTAATTTATACCTGTCATTTTATCAAAATGTCAGCATGTGTCTTTTCCTTCCATCTTATTCCAGATCACAAATTTGATGAAATTATTACTATGTGGCTCATTTCAAAACTTCTTATGTTTCTAATTCATTCTTGCTGAACTCTTCTACGGCTAGTACTACCATAATCAGTGGTTTTTTATATATATATATAAAACCACTGATTTTATATATATAAAATTTAGCAATATCTAGTCATATACATAATTTAGCAAAATTGTATAATTATATAATACATATATAATTTAGCAATTTGGCAAAACCTTAAGGTCTTCAGAATATAACATGAATGTGATACACTGAGGGGAGTCAATCATTGGTTATCCAAGTTTTAACTCCTTTGCAGATCTAATACATGCACTGAAAGAACTAAAACTAGGATAATGGTACATTTAGTAATCAGCATTTCTGCTTGGCCTCTCAATAAAACACCCTGAATATACCAATGTCTATTTATGTATATCTCCTTCACAAATCACATTGGATTTGAAATTTTATTTCAATGAATTCTATAAATCTTGGTCTCTAACTATCTCATTACTTTGGGAAGAAGTCATTCCTCATGTTTTAAAAAATGGTTTTTAAAGAAATTCCCTAATAATTATTTTTTAAAAGGGTGATTATCAAAGACAGGTAAATGTCAATATAATTTATAAGATATGTAAGAAAGTAATTATGACAGAGGTTAATTGAAATGCATTGACATAATTAAACTCTCAGAGAAGTCATGGAAAATTTTAGAAAACACAATCAACAACTCCTTTATCTATATTTACTCATAGACAGTAATCTATTCACACACACACACACACACACACACACACACACACACATCACCCTCATTTATGAATGTTGGCTTTTGTTATTTTTATTTTTCATAATGATAAGGTTTTATTTTTATATAAATAATAGAAGTGTTCCTTTCAAAGAGTGTTGAAAAGTTTTTCTCTTATAATAGCTTTATTCTCTATAGGACCTGCTTCAGAACTGTTCTATGATCTTTAAACTTCCAGCATGAACTTTGTTCTATTTCAAAATCTGACCAGGCACTTAGACCTGGACAGGGCTTACTGTGCTCTGGATCTCATTTTTGCTTACTTTCTCAAGATTTCATTCCTTTGGGTATTTATGAAGGAAATTATAAGGTATTTGGTATTTTCTTAAAAACAACATCTAGGAGTAGGAGAGGGGAGGAAGCATAGGAAGTATGGAGGAAACAAGATGAACCATATTTTGATAATTTGAAACCAGGTTAAAGAGACATCAGCATTTATTGTGCCATTCTTTGTACGCTGGTTTGTGTATAAAATTTTTCATAATGAAAAATTTAAAAATACATCTTCTTTTGGGAATCCCCACTCTCTCCTACATCTTCTAGCAGTTTTCTCTTTTTAAATAGTTCCCTTAGCATTCAAATACACTCCATTATTATCAATCTTTAAAAAAAATAACCACTCCAATAGTTGTTCCAGATGCTCTGCTCTTTTCTGTCTACATTGTTGAACCAATCTTGAGTCAATACCTCCCAAATGTATAATTCAGATACCTTATTTCCTTATTTTTACCTTATTTAAATATCTTCCACATTCCATAGAATGTCTTTTTTTTTTTAAGTTAAGTTACACCACTGCTTAAAATTCTTCAATGCTTTGTGTGCCAGTACCATACTGTTTTGATTACTGTAGCTTTGCAGTATAGTTTGAAATCAGGGAGCATGATACCTCCAGCTTTGTTCTTTTTTCTCAAGACTGTTTTGGCTATGCAGGGTCTTTTGCGTTTCCATACAAATTTTAGAATTATTTGTTCCAGTTCTGTGAATACATTAGTATTTTGGTAGGAACTGCATTAAATCTGTAGATTGCATTGGGTAATATGGTCATTTTAACAACATTAATTCTTCCAATTCATGATCATAATATTTCTTTCCATCTGTTTGTGCCATTTTCAATTTCTTTCATCAGTGTCTTATAGTTTTCTGAGTACAGATCTTTTACCTCTTCAGTTAGAGTTATTCCAAAAACAGACACATAGATCAATGAAATAGAATAGAGATTCCAGAAATGAACCCACACTTATGTGGGAAATTAATCTACAACAAAGTAGACAAGAATAGACAATGGGGAAAAGATAGCTTATTCAATTAATGGTATTGGGAAAACTGTATAGCTAAAAGCAAAAGAATCAAACTGGAATACTTTCTCACACCATATACAAAATTAAATTCAAAACAGACTAAAGACTTAAATGTAAAACACAAAACCATAAAGCTTCTAGAAGAAAACATAGGCAGTATGCTCTGACATCAGTCTTAATGATATTTTTTCAGATACGTCTCCTCAACAAGAGAAACAACAGCAAAAATAAACAAATGGGACAGGACTTCCCTGGTGACCCAGTGGTAAAGAATCCACCTTTCCATGCAGGGGACACGGGTCGGGGAACTAAGATCCCACGTGCCATGGGGCAACCAAGCCCACATGCCACAACTACTGAGTTTGCATGCCACAACTAGAGAGATGCCCATGCACTGCAACAAAGGGCCCATGCGCCACAGTGAAAGATCTGGCATGCCTCAACAAAGATCCCGTGTGCTGCAACTAAGACCTAACATGGCCAAAAAATGAAGAAAATAAATAAATTAAAAACAAAACCAAAAACAAATGGGATTACATCAAACTGAAAATCTGCACAGCAAAGGAAACTATCAATGAAACAAAAAGACTGCCTACTGAATGAGAGAAGATATTGGCAAACAATATAACCATTTAGGAGTAAATATACAAAGAACATATGCAAGTCAACATCAGAAAACAAGCAACCAAAATTAAAAATAGGCAGAGGATCTGAATAAACATTTTTCCAAAGAACACATAAAAGAGGACCAAAAGGCACATGAAAGATGCTCAACGTATCAGGGAAATGCAAATCAAAACCACAATGAGATATCACCTCACAACTGTTAGGATTCCTATCATCAAAAAGATAACAAAGCAGAAACTAACACACCATTGTAAAGCAATTATACTCCAATAAAGATGTTAAAAAAAAAACTTAATTTTCAAGGAAAAAAAAGACAACAAATAGCAAGTGTTGCTGAGGACATGGAGAAAAGGGAACGCTTGTGCACTGTTGGTGGGAATACAAGTTGGTATGGCCACTATGGAAAACAGTATGAAGATTCCTCAAAAAATTAAATATAGAACTATCACATCATCTAGCAATTCCTTCCCTGGGTATTTATCTGAAGAAAAAAAAACTGATTGGAAAATATATATGTACTCCTATGTTCATTGCATCATGTTTACATTAGCCAAGATACAGAAGCAACCTAACTGCTCATCAATACAAAAATGGGTAAAGAAGATGTGGTATAAACACACACACACACACACACACACACACACACTGGACTATTATTCAGTCATAAAAAAGAAATCTTGCCATTTGTGACATGGATGGGATAGGGAGTATTATGCTAAGTGAAATAAGTCAGACAAAAAACAACAAATACTGTACAATTTCACTTATATGTGAAATCTAAAAAGTTAAATAAACAAACATAACTAAACAAAAACAGAGTCATAGATACAGACAGGAAACAGGTGGCTGCCAGTGGTAGAGAGAGCGGGGATAGGAGAGAAATAGTTGATGGGGATTAAGAGGTACAAACCTCCAGTTGCAAAATAAAAATGTCCTGGATATGAAAAGCACAGTGTGGGGAATATAGTCAATAATCATGTAATATCTTCTTATGTTGACAGATGGTAACTAGACTTATCATGGTGATCATTTTGAAGTGTATAGAAATATCAAACCACTATGTTGTGTAACAGGAACTAACATAGTGTTGTAGGTCAATTATATTTCAAAAACAAACAAACAAACTCATAGCAAAAGAGACCAGATTTGTGGTTACCAAAGTCAGGGCGTGGGGTGAGGGGGAATTAGTGAAGGCAGCCAAAAGGTACAAACTTCCAGTTATCAGATAAATAAGTAGTAGGGATGTAATGTACAGCATGATAAATATAATAAAGCTGCTGTATGTTTTATAAGAAAGCCGTTATGCGAGTAAATCCTAAGATTTATCATCCCAGGGAAAAATATTTTTTTCTTTTTTTTTTTCTGTATTTATATGACATGATGGATGTTCACAAGACCTACTGTGATAATCATTTCATGATGTATAAAAGCCAAATAATTAAACTGTACAGCTTAAACTTATACAGTGCTATGTGTCAGTTATATCTCAATATAACTGGAAGAAAAAAAGAAAAGGTCTTCAATGGTTTTTCATTGAACGTAGTATAAAATACAAATTCCTTCCTAAGATCTTCCAGGCTTTGCCTGTTTTTGTCCATATCTACTCCTGTGACTTCATCTGCTTTCACTCATCTCTCTTAACAACTAAATTTCTGTCACTTGATTTTTTTTCAAACACTCAAATATATCGAGCTCTTTCCTACTTCAAAATTGTTTGCATTTTGTGTTCTCACTCCAAGAAAAGTGTTTCATCCTACTCTTTAAATGGTTTTATTTTTTATTAAACTTTTCATTTTAAATGTTGATTATTCAGAGATGTTTTTCCTGACTACCTTTTCTGGAATAGTTCCCTTCATAAACTCTTTGTTAAAATACTATTTTATAAATACCACAGTTTATAAATAGTTTACTTAACTGATTACTTGGTTTTGTATGCTCCCTCTTCTAAACTGTCTCCTTTATGAGATCAAGCATATTTTTATTTACTATCTAGAACATTACCTGGTATATGATAAATCTTTAATATATTTGTTAAGTGCATGAGTTAAAGGTAGATTGTAGTTTCCAGAAACTAAAATCTTTAGAGAACATTTCAATATTAATCTATGGTAATTAGCATGCAATATAAATTAATCTAAATTTAAATTATAATATATATTTGTTAAATATATATAACATATACATATCTAAAGTATAAATTATAACACATATTTGTTAAAATAAAAACAATTCTAGTTTTTAAAAGTTACCTGCAAATTTTATGCTAGGGTGATATGATAGTTTCCAAAAATTACACTAATCGGCTCTTTAGTATTAAAAGGGAATTTTTGGAAATTGGACTTGAGGTATGGAAAGGTGGACTGTACTGTATAAGGTGTACAGCTTAGTTATCTGATACATACATCATGAAATGATTACCACAATAAGTTTACTGAACATCCATCATTTCATATAGATACAAAAAAAGAAAAAAAAGAATGCTTTCCTTGTGTTGAGATATCTTAGGATTTACTCTCTTAACATGGAAAGGTGGCTCAAGTTGTTTTTTGGATATGGAAAAATAGTTACTTGAGAAATATAGCATGTTTACAAGCACTTAATTTACCTAAAGAATTTCATAAAGTGATTTTTATACCCAAAATTATTTTATACACATTAATTTTTCTACTTTATACTCCTGTGGAATCCTGTGGGAATATAGTAAAAAAAAAAAAATAATCTGGAAATTATTTCCTTCTTATGGTACAAGAAATTATTTTCTTCTTATGCTTGCAAAGAGTTGCAATGGCTTAACCATGTTTACACAATTGGTATGTAATAGAGACATGTCAGGAGAAAACATGAAAAGTCTAAAATATGCAAAAGTTGCTTGGGGGTCCATTCAATAGTATGTTGGGCTTGCTGGGGTTTTTGTACTTACCTAACACTATAGGATTTGCAATTTTACTTTCTTTGACTATAAATCTGTAAGTTATAGAACAATGAAGACATTCCAAGTGTCTTTTTTTTTCAATAGAAATGCAAGTGTCAGGCAGAGATACAACTGTTTTTACCCATATAAAAAGGTTATTTCAAATGACCATACTACCCAAGGCAATCTATAGATTCACTGCAACACTTATCAAATTACTAATGGCATTTTTCACAGAACTAGAGCAAAAATTTTTTAAAATTTGTATGGAAACACAAAAGACCCTGAATAGCCAAAGCACATTGAGAGAAAAGAACAGAGCTGGAGGAATCAAGCTCCCTGACTTAAAACTATACCACAAAGCTACAGTCATCAAAACAGTATGGTACTGGCACAAAAAGAAACATATGGATCTATGGAACAAGATAGAAAGCCCAGAAATAAACCCATGCACTTATGGTCATTAATCTATGATAAAGGAAGCAAGAATATACAATGGAGAAAAAACAACCTCTTCAATAAGTGGTGCTGGGAAAACTGGACAGCTACATGTAAAAGAATGAAATTAGAACATTCTCTAACACCATACATAAAAATAAACTTAAAATGGATAAAAGATCTAAATGTAAGACAAGATACTATAAAACTCCTAGAGGAAAACATAGGCAGAACACTCTTTGACATAAATCGCAGCAATATCTTTTTTGACCCACCTCCTAGAGTAATAGAAATAAAAACAAAAATAAACAAATGGGACCTAATCAAACTCAAAAGCTTCTGCACAGCAAAGGAAACCATAAACAAAATGTAAAGAAAACCTATGGAATGGGAGAAAACATTTGCAAATGATGCAACCAAGGGCTTAACTTCTGAAATATACAAACAGCTCATATAGTTTAATAATAATAATAAAAACCAACAGAACAACAGGTAGAAGATCTAAACAGACATTTCTTCAAAGAAGACACAGAGATGGGCAAAAGGCACATGAAAGATGCTCAACACTGCTAATTATTAGAGAAATGCAAGTCAAAACTGCAATGAGATATCACTTCACACCAGTCAGAATGGCCATCCTCAAAATGTCTACAAATAATAAATACTAGAAAGATGTGGAAAAAAAGAACCCTCCAATGCTGTCGTTGGAAATGAAAATTGGTGCAGCCACTATGGAGAACAGTATGAAGGTCCGTTAAAAAACTAAAAATAGAACCATGTGATCCAACAATCCACTCCTGGGCATATATCCAGAGAAAACTATAATTAGAAAAGAGGCAGGATCTCAGTTAATGAGGCAGCAGTTGGGCTGAAGCTCCTGCGGTGGGAGCTCCAAGTCCAAACAACTGGACTAACAGAACCTCAAAGTCCAGAGAATATTCATCGGAGTGAGGTCTCCCAGAGGTCCTCACCTCAGCACCAAGACCCAGCTCTACACAAAAGCTTACAAACTGCAGTGCTGGAAGCGTCAGGCCAAACAACCAGTAAGACAAGAAAACAGTGCCACTCATTAAAAAAAAGGAAAAAAAAAAAATAAAAGGGATGGCAAAAAGAATATGTCACAGATGAAGGAGCAAGGTAAAAATGTACAAGACCAAATAAATGAAGAGGAAACAGGCAATCTACCTGAAAAATAATTCAGAGCAATGATAATAAAGATAATCCAGAATTTCAGAAATCGAACGGAGGCATGGATTGAGAAAATACAAGTAATGTTTAACAAAGATCTAGAAGAACTAAAGAACAAACAGATAGAGATGAAGACAACAATGACTGAAATGAAAAAAAACACTAAAAGGAATCAATAACAGAATAACTGAAGCAGAAGAATGAATAAGTGAGCTGGAAGACAAAATGGTGGAAAGATCTGCTGAAGAGCAGAATAAAGAAAAAAAAAGAAAAGAACTGAAGACAATCTCAGAGACCTCTAGGACAACACTAAATGCACCAACATTCAAATTATAGGGGTCCCAGAAGAAGAAGAGAAAAAGAAAGGGTCTGAGAAAATATTTGAAGAGACTATAGTGGAAAACTTCCCTAACATGGGAAAGGAAATAGTCACCCAAGTCCAGAAAAAAACAGAGTCCCATACAGGATAAACCCTAGGAGAAGCACACCAAGACACATATTAATCAAACTAATAAAAATTAAATTCAAAGAAAAAATATTAAAAGCAGCAAGGGAAGAACAACAAATAGCATAAAAAGGAATCTGCATAAGGTTATCAGCTGATTTTTCAGCAGAAACTCTGCAGGCCAGAATGGAGTGGCAGGACATACTTAAAATGATGAAAGAGAAAAACCTACAATCAAGATTCCTCTACCCGGCAAAGATCTCATTCAGATTTGATGGAGAAATCAAAAGCTTTTCAGACAAGCAAAAGCTAAGAGAATTCAGCACCACAAAACCAGATTTACAATAAATGCTAAAGGAACTTCTCTAAGTGGGTAACACAAGAGAACAAAAAGACCCAGAAAAACAAACCCAAACAGTTAAGAAAATGGTAATAGGAACATACATGTTGATAACTACCTTAAATGTAAGTGGATTAAATGCCCCAACCAAAAGACATAGACTGGCTGAATGAATACAAAAACAAGACCCATATATATGCTGTCTACCAGAGACCCATTTCAGACCCAGTGACACATACAGACTGAAAGTGAAGGGATGGAAAAAGATATTCTATGCAAATGGAACTCAAAAGAAAGCTGGAGTAGCAATACTAGTATCAGATAAAACAGACTTTAAAATAAAGACTGTTACAAGAGATAAGGAAGGACACTACATAATAATCAAGGGATCAATCCAAGAAGAAGATATAACAATTATAAATGTTTATGTACCCAACATAGAGGCACCTCAGTACATAAGGCAAATGCTAACAACCATGAAAGGGGAAATCGACAGTAACACAATAATAGTAGGGGACTTTAACACCCCAGTTACACCAATGGACAGATCATCCAAACAGAAAATAAATAAGGAAACACAAGCTTTAAGTGACACAAAACACCAGATAGATTTGTCATTTATAGAACATTCCACCCGAAAGTGTCAGAATACACTTTCTTCTCAATTGCACATGGAACATTCTCCAGGATTGATCACATCTTGGGTCACAAATCAAGCCTCGATAAATTTAAGAAAATTGAAATCATACCAAGCATCTTTCCCGACCACAGCGCTATGAGATTAGAAATCAATTACAGGGAAAAAAACCATCACAAACACATGGAGGTTAAACAGTGTGCTACTAAATAAGCAAGAGATCACTGAAGAAATCAAAGAAGAAATAAAAAAATACATAGAAACAAATGACAACGAAAACATAACGACCCAAACCTATGGGATGCAGCAAAAGCAGCTCTAAGAGGGAAGATTATAGCAATTCAATCTCACCTCAAGAAACAAGAAAAATCTCAAATAAACAATCTAACCCTATACCTAAATCAACTAGAGAAAGAAGAACAAAGAAAACCCAAAGTCAGCAGAAGGAAAGAAATCATAAAGATCAGGGCAGAAATAAATGAAATAGAAATGAAGAAAACAATAGCAAAGATCAATAAAACTAAAAGCTGGTTCTTTGAGAAGATAAACAAAATTGCTAAACCTTTAGCCAGACTCATCAAGAAATAAAGGGAGAGGATCAAAACAATAAAATTACAAATGAAAATTGAGAAATCACAACCGACACAACAGAAATACAAAGGATTATAAGAGACTGCTACAAACAAATATATGCCAGTAAAACGGACAACCACGAAGAAATGGACAAATTCTTGGAAAGGTACAATTTTCCAAGACTGAACCAGGAAGAATTAGATAATATAAACAGACCTACCACAAGTAACGAAATTGAAACTGTAATTCAAAATATTACAACAAACAAAAGTCCAGGACCAGATGGCTTCACGGGTGAATTCTATCAAATATTTAGAGAAGAGCTAAAACCTATCCTTCTCAATCTCTTCCAAAAAACTGCAAAGAGAGGAACACTCTTAAATTCCTTCTAGAAGCACCATCACCTGATACCAAACCAGACAAAGATATCACAAGAAAAGAAAATTATAGACCAATATCACTGATGAACAGAGATGCAAAAACTCTGAACAAAATGCTAGCAAACAGAATCCAACAACATATTAAAAGATCATACACCATGATCAAGTGGGATTAATCCCAGGAATGCAAGGATTCTTCAATATATGCAAATCAATCAGTGTGATACACCATATCGACAAATTAAGGAATAAAAACTATATGATCATCTCAATAGATGCAGAAAAAGCTTTTGACAAAATTCAACACAGATTTATGATAAAAACTCTCCAGAAAATCAGTATAGAGGGAAACTAACTCAACATAATAAAGGCCTATATAACAAAACCACAGCCAACATGGTTCTCAATGGTGAAAAACTGAAAGCATTTCCACTAAGATCAGGAAGAAGACAAGGATATCCACTCTGGCCACTCTTATTCAACATAGTTTTGGAAGTCCTAGTCATGGCAAGAAGAGAAGAAACAAAAATAAAAGAAATAACTGAAAAAGAAGAATAAAATGGTTACTGTTTGCAGATGACATGATACTATACATAGAAAATCCTAAGGATGCTACCAGAAAACTACTAGAACTAATCAATGAATTTGGTAAGGCTGCAGGATACAAAGCGAAAGCACAGAAATCTCTGGCATTCCTATACACTAACAATGAAAACTCAGAAAGAGAAATTAAGGAAACAATCCCATTACCACTGCAACGAAAAGAATAAAAAACCTAGGAATAAATCTACCTAAGGAAGCAAAAGACTTGTACTCAGAAAACTATAAAACACTGATGAAAGAAATCAAAGTTGACATAAACAGATGGAGAAATATACCATATTCTTGGATTGGAAGAATCAATATTGTGAAAATGACTATACTACCCAAAGCAATCTACAGATTTAATGCAATCCCTATCAAACTACCAATGGCAATTTTTCACAGAACTAGAGCAAAAAAATTTACAATTCATATGGAAACACAAAAGACCCCGAACACCCAAAGCTGTCTTGAGAAAGAAAAACAGAGCTGGAGGAATCAGGCTCCCTGACTTCAGACTATACTACAAAGCTACAGTAATCAAGACAGTATGGTACCGGCACAAAAACAGAAATATAGATCAATGGAACAAAATAGAAAGCCCAGAGATAAACACATGAACATATGGTCACCTAATTTATGAGAAAGGAGGCAAGAACATACAATGGAGAAAAGACAGCCTCTTCAATAAGTGGTGCTGGGAAAACTGGACAGTTACATGTAAAAAATGAAATTAGAACACTACCTAACACCATACACAAAAATAAACTCCAAATGGATTAAAGACCTAAATGTAAGGCCAGGCACTATAAAACTCTTAGAGGAAAACACACTTTGACATAAACCACAGCAAGATCTTTTAGGACCCACCACCTAGAGTAATGGAAATAAAAATAAAAATAAACAAATGGGACCTAATTAAACTTCAAAGCTTTTGCACAGTAAAGGAAACCATAAACGAGACAAAAAGACAACCCTCATTTTGGGAGAAAATATTTGCAAATGAAACAACAGACAAAGGATTAATCTCTAAAATATACCAACAGCACATAGAGCTCAATATCAAAAAAACAAACAATTCAATTAAAAAATGGTCAGAAGACCTAAATGGACATTTCACCAAAGAAGACATACAGATGTCCAAGAGGCACATGAAAAGATGCTCAACATTACTAATTATTCAAGAAATGCAAATCAGAATTACATGAGGTATCACCTCACACTGGTCAGAATGGCCATTATCAAAATATCTAGAAACAATAAATGCTGGAAAGGGTGTGCTGCACTTTTGGTGGGAATGTAAATTGATGCCACCACTATGGAGAATAGTATGGAGGTTCCTTAAAAAACTAAAAATAGAATTACTATATGACCCAGCAATCCCACTACTGGGCATATACCCTGAAAAAACCATAATCACAAAAGAGACATTTACCACAATGTTCATTGCAGCACTATTTCTAATAGCCAGGACATGGAAGCAACCTAAATGTCCATCGACAGATGAATGGATAAAGAAGATGTGGCACATATATACAATGGAATATTACTCAGCCATTAAAAAGGAATTAAATTGAGCTATTTGTAGCGAGGTTGTTGGACCTAGAGTCTGTCATACAGAGTGAAGTAAGTCAGAAAAACAAATACTGTATGCTCACACATATATATGGAATCTAAAAAAAAATGGTACTGATGAAGATAGTGGCAGGGCAGGAATGAAGACATAGACATAGAGAATGGATTTGAGGACACGGCAGGGGAGGGGGAAGCTGAGGCAAAGTGAGAGTAGCATTGACATATATACACTACCGAATGTAAAATAGTTAGCTAGTGGGAAGCAGCAGAACAGAACAGGGAGATCAGCTTGGTGCTTTGCGATGACCCAGAGACGTGGGATAGCGAGGGTGGGAGTGAGATTCAAGAGGGAGGAGATATGGGGACATATGTATGTATATGACTGATTCACTTTGCTGTACAACAGAAACTAACACAGTATTATGAAGCAATTATTCTCCAATAAAGATGTATTTAAAAAAATAAAAGAAAAAAAAGACACTTGCACCCCAATATTCGTAAAGTACTGTTTACAATAGCCAAGACATGGAATCAACCTAAGTGTCCATTGACAGAAGAATGGATAAAAAAGATGTGTCATATATACACAATGGGATATTACTTGGCCATAAAAAAGAATGAAATAATGCCATTTGCAGCAACATGGATGGACCTAGAGATTATAATACTAAGTGAAGTAAGTCAGAAAGAGGAAAACAAACGTCATATGATATTGCTTATATGTGGAATCTAAAAAATGATACAAATGAACTTATTCACAAAACAGAAATAGACTCATAAACATAGAAAATAAACTTATGGTTACCAAAGGGGAAAGGGAGGGGAGGGATAAGTTAAGAGTTTGGGATGAACAGATACACACTACTATATATAAAATAGATAAACAACAGGGACCTACTGTATAGCACAGGGAACTGTATTCAATATCTTTAATAACCTATAATGGAAAAGAATCTAAAATATGTATATATATTCTATATATATATATATATATAAAAACATCAATCACTTTACTATACACCTGAAAGTAACACATTGTCAATCAACTATATTTCAATAAAAATTTTATAAATATATAAATACAAATACTCTATTTTATAGCCCTATAGAGTTTAAATATTTTATATCTCTTGGCAAATTCATTTATCATTCCTAATTTGCTAATGTGTATATATATATATATATATATATATATATATATATATATATATGTTTGCTATTCAGGTATTCCTTTGTAACAATTCCTGATTGTAACATCTTATCATCCTACTGGTTCCTTCACTAATTAATATGTTAAATAAAAGCTTTGGGTGATTATTTTATAAAAGTCATAATTTTATTTTTTTTTTAAATGATCATCTAGGAGCCAACACACAATTACCAATGAACTGACTACAGATTTTGTGTGTTCTTCCTCTTGAAACCAGAGTTACTTGCCAGTGTGGGCTGTTTGTGTTAGGGCTGCTGCCTACAAGACAGAGAGCTTCAGTTGGGAAGGGTTTGATAAGGCATGAAAAAGAACATAGTTTGATGACTGCGAAACACATTCTGCTGAAATCTCCTTCTGTGTGTGTGAATAATTCCGAATTAGCAATGTGGAAACTCAGCCTGGCCATACTTCATCAGAATCTCTGAAGAGTCAAGTACTTTTATTTTTCTAACCTCACAGAGGTATTTCTAGCACTGACAGTCATCTGACTAGCGAATGGAGTTGATGGAAAAGCACAGCGTGTCCCTCCCCCTGGCAAGCAACTTTTAAGAAAGGAGCCCTTGTGACTTTAGACAACAACTGAAAGTCCACTAGGCCCTAAGACTTACTTATAAGTTTGGAAAGAGGGGTTAACTACTTCAGATTAAGTCCTAGTAACGTGCTATAACTCTACCTTGATGACATAAGACTTCCATGGTCCTTTAAAAATCTCATCCATTTATCACTTGCAGTCTTGATATCTGACACATTTGAGATCATAAACAGACTTTCCAGATTCTTTGGCTCCAGACCCCATCAGTGATGCTTGCTGCCTGTAAATCCAGTTACAGGCAGGGCTTCATCATTGCCGTGGATGGAACCCTCCATCATAATAAAGATTTAGCAGCAATGGTCAGTCTTCTGAAGTACCAAAAGTCCAGATTCCTTATGATGATTGAGGGAGTCTTTTTCAATGTGATATTTATTGGACTTAAACTGAGCTCATTTCCCAGACCAAGGGGATATAATAAGCTTCTTTTCTATGCCGTTTCATTTTGTCAGTTGAGTATCTAAGTGATACTCCCTGGGCCACTTAAATCTGTGATTTACAAAGAACTTCCACAGAAGCTAATAAAATGTTTTCATAGGTGATTCAGAGGAGGGAAGGTAAGGGAATGGTTGTTACTACAAAGTCCAAGCAGTCATATGCCCACCATTCCATTCTTGTTCTCCCAGCTCTCCCTTCCTCACCCCTACCCCTTCAATTCACAGCCTCATCTCCTTCCACATCCCTTTTCCTAATGCAAATCAGCCCACACAGCAGATGGGCACAAATGGTCTGATGTTCAGGAAGCCTCCCTCTTCTTCATAAGGTCACCTCCCAAGAGGAGCTTTGCTTTATCAGTTGTCTATGGTATGTAACAAATTACACCATACTTGTGGTTTAAAACAACTGGTGGCGCAGTGGTTGAGAGTCTGCCTGCCGATGCAAGGTACACGGGTTCGTGCCCCAATCCGGGAAGATCCCACATGCCGTGGAGCGGCTGGGCCCGTGAGCCATGGCCACTGAGCCTGCGCGTCCGGAGCCTGTGCTCCGCAATGGGAGAGGCCACAACAGTGAGAGGCCTGCGTACCGCAAAAAAAAAAAAAAAAAACAAAAAAAAACCACACACAGATCAGTGGTTCAAATAAACATGCATCTGTTCTCTTACAGTTCTGCAAGCCAGAGGTGAGAAATGGTTTCAATAGGCCAAAACCAAAGTGTTGGCACAGCCAGGCTTCCTCAGAAGCTTTAGAGTAGAATCTCTTTCTTTGTCCTTTCCAGTTGCTAGAGCTGCATTCCTTGCATTCCCTGGTCTACAGCTCTTCTTTCTAGGTTCACAGCTAGAAGCAGCATTGTCACTCACCCTCTCCTCTTCCATGTAGTCAGATCTGCCTCTGTCTGCCTTTCATAAGGATACTGCGAGTGCATTAGAGCCTGCCTAGATAATCTAGGATAATCTCTCCACCTTAAAATCTTTAATTTAATGGTATCTGCAAACTCACTTTTGTCATATAAGGTAACATTCACAAATTCCAGGGATTAATACGTGCAGCACTTTGGGGACCACTATTCAGCCCACCACACCTGCTTATCTTTTACTCCTTTGGTTGCTGCCAAAGCACCAAATAACAAACTACCAAACACTTGCCAGTGCTTTCATGGAAAACATCCAGAGGGAATAAAACGTAAACTTAAGTAAAAATTCAAAGCAAAAACTAGTATAATGGAAGTACCACACACTTTCCAAAATACATTAATTAAAACTTTTGCTAGGGGCTTCCCTGGTGGCGCAGTGGTTGACAGTCAGCCTGCCGATGCAGGGGACGGGTGTTCTTGCCCTGGTCCGGGAGGATCCCACGTGCCGCGGAGCGGCTGGGCCTGTGAGCCATTGCTCTGAGCCTGCACGTCTGGAGCCTGTGCTCTGCAGCGGGAGAGGCCGCAACAGTGGGAGGCCCGTGTACCGCAAAAAAAAAACACAAAAAAAAAACAAAAAAAAACTTTTGCTCAAGAAAGATGATGTGTGGCATTTCTTGATAAGGGGAAAACAATACTTCAAAAATGAAAATTATTTTCATTGCTAAAAAAATGAAACATTAAATAATATTTTGAAAGAACACACATAAAGGTAAAAGATATTTCCATGCCAGGAGGGACAGTGAGTCATAAATAGTAAATAATGAACAAAAAGTCTGACTCGCTATATACAAAGCCAAACTGACCACGTTTCCAGAAATAACTACTGAGGAAAACAGAGGTTCATAAGCAGAGCTGTATTATGTAAGAGCTGAGAAAGGAACTCAGTAAAAACAACAGATGAAGATATGTTAGCACAATGCTTGTTTTTTTAAAAAAAGTCTTTATCTGGAGACTTGCTCAAAAATAGAATGTTATAAGCAGATTACATAAACTTAAATAGACTCCAAACTTTCACATAACACTGAACTGAATCTTCCAGTTTTTCTCCTAACTAGGAAAATATTTCCTCTAGAATTCTTGACATCCCTTTTATAAGCCACATTAACAGCATTTGCTAATATGTATGGAAGTTTGACGAAAGTTGAGGTTAGCTCTGCAACTATAATTTAAAAGCTTTTAAATTATAGATCAAAATATTTTATTTCATAGCAATTTGTACATACATATAAACATGTTTAAAGTATACCTTGTTCTCATTTCCTGGAGCTGACATAACAAAGTACCACAAATTGGGTGATTTAAGCATCAGAAGTGTTATCATCTCACAGTTCGGAAAGCTAGAAATCCAAAATCAGGGCTGACTTCTTCTCAGGGATCTTTTCCATGAGTCTCTCCTAGCTTTAGATTGCCTCAGGCATTCATTGGCTTGTGGATAGCATTCTGTGTCTCCACTTCACATTCCCTCAATGGGTGTCTGTCTCTGTGCCCTAATTCCCCCTTAATACATATTATAAGGAGGTTCTCCTAATGACCTTATCTGAACTTGAGCATCTGCAAAGACCATATTTCCAGTAAAGTCACATTCATAGGTATAAAGGTTAGGATTTTAACATCTTTTGGGGGGGAAATAATTACAATTTGTTTATTCATTTATGTTGGACTTTGGTCATCTCTCACTATCAGATAAATTAGGAGAGCCAAAATTTTGATATAAATTGTAAAGGAAAATATTGAAATGGAGAAACACTGTATTTCCCACCCCTCCCCCTATACACACACAAGAATTGGAATAGTACCAAGATTATTTTAAGCAATGAGACACCACAGTCTAGTTTATTTAAAAATACAGATTACAAAGCAATTTTCTCATGGGGGATCACAGTTTCCTAAACCAGAATGAATTAAGATGAGTGTCAAGTGTTCATAATAAACAAAGCCAAAAGCTAAATTCTACATGGGTTTGTCTATGTGTATAGACTCGTGCACATTGCTTAATTAAGACTCACATTTTCCCTTGTTTTTCCCATTTTTTTCATGGATGCTATATATTTTCCTTTCGATATATTTAAAAAATTTCTTGTGATGACTCAGCCTTTGTGTGTGTGTGTGTGTGTGTGTGTGTGTGTGTGTGTGTGTACACTATAATTCTTCCTGCTGCATAGATCTGTCCAAACTCACTTCATACTTGGCTTCCCCAATCAGTTACTTTGCCTAACTAAGCACAGTTGAGAATCCTTAATGTCTGGTCTAGGGTAGTTCTCTGTCCATTTTGGTGGGCTCAATGGCTTATACATTTTTAGACAGCCTTAATTACTTCTTTTCTGGAGCTGTAAGTTTATATTAGGTAAGTCATTAACTTTCTGGATACCAAAATTTGCAATTATTTCTTGAAGTCCCTTAAATATAGGAAGTCTTACTTGTGTATTTTTCAGAACCAAAGTTCTATACCCCAGTTTACCATTTGTCATGAATTGATTCTTTTAATACTTAACTTAATAAATTTTAATATTTATTAACTGCATGTCATTAACTATGCACTGTGCCTGGTGGTATTCCTTGCTTCCAAACAGATAATTAAAACACAACTGACAGGTACTCAAATTCCAGAATTCCAAACCTGCTCATAGTTAACAGCTTCGGTGCAGTCTGCTTACATATAGGTGACCACCCTCGCTTACAAGTGAGCTCTTATAATCCATTGCTTTACTGTAAATCAGAACAGGAAGGCATATTCTGCATTAAAGTAGATCAATGGATTTTAAGAGCTCACTTGTAAGTGGTGGCAATTTTAGACACGAAGATATCAATTCAAGGACCATAAATTATTGAATACACCACCGTTCTAAACAAAGCAGCATCAATACAAATTGATATCATTGATACATGTTCTCTGCTAGCTCAGAGGAAATCTCACGATCACACCATAGTTGAGCAAGTCATAGCACAGAATTGGGTATAATTAACCATTTCATGCTTCTTGGCCTTTTCTGAGCAAAAGATCCTAATTCTACCCTCCCTTGCAAAATGATTCTTACAGGGCTTAATGAAAAAAAACTTCTAGGAACCCTACACCAAGAAAGCATGGTAAACAGAAGGTAATTGATATTATACAAGTTTACAGATTATGAATCCTTGGTGTACAGAGTTTTTGGTTACTTAATGTGAAGCCATTTCAGAGCTAAATTAGGGAGACAGTATTCATACTAAGTTAATACTGGCCAAGTAGTCTTCACAATAGTGGGCAACATGTCAGCATATCTGAAATTAAATATCAAATCCTTCAGGTTAAGTTTTCTCTTTTTTTTAACCTGTGAATTAACTGCAATTTAATTTACTTTGTCTACTCTATAGGTGCTCTTACCATGAAAACTGTCTACTGTTTTGTTAGCACTTGCTAGTATCGCATATAAAATGTGTTGTTATAACATGATAATTAACATTGGCCACTGTACTACTCAGGGTTCTCCATAGAAACGGGACCAATAGGATGTGTATGTATATACACGTAGAGAGAGACTTAGTTTAAGCATTTGGCCCACATGATGGTAGACTGGCAAGACTGAAGTTTGCAGAGCAGTCCTGTAGGCTGAAGACCTAAGAAAAAGTTGACCTGAGCTGAAACTCAAACTCGAAGGCAGTCTGGAGGCAGAATTTCCTTTTTTGGCCAAGGCGGACCTCAGTCTGTTTGATCCCCAACTGTTTGGATAAAGTCCACTTTCCCAGCCTCAGAATCAGTGATTTTTATATCAGTATTATATGCTTTTCATTTGCCAGGTATAGTAGTATTGTTACAGATAAGACTCATAGATAAAATAGAATTGGTAACCTGTAGGAGCACGTAAGGTAACAAAGAGCAGCTGTGATGGTTCATTTTATGTGTCAACTTGGCTAGGCTACAGTGCCCAGATATTTGGTCAAACACCAACCTAGGTGTTGTTTGGAAGGCATATTTTAGATGTGATTAACATTTAAATCAGTAACTTTCACTAAAGCAGATTACCTTCCAAAATATGTGTGGACTTCAATCATAGGTGAGAAATAAATTTTTGGTAAAGTTTGAATTTATAGTTACAGAGAAATAAAGTTATATATATATATATATATATATATATATATATATATATATATAGTAAATTGAATAAATTGAATTGAAATAAATTGAATAAAAGAAAAAAGTAAAAGAAAATAAATTGAATAAATAAATTGAATTCAATAAACTGAATATATATATTCAATTTATTTAAATTTTTAAAATAAACAGCTCACCCATTTCTCCCATCTCCCTACCCTCCACCTCTGGCAACCATCAATCTCTTCTCTGTACCTATGATCTTGTGGTTTTTTTAATTTATATTTTTTAGTTTATTATACTATTACAATATATTAATATTATTATATTAATTAATATTGATACAATAAATCAGTATTCAGTAATACTTAATACAGTACTATTGATACGGTCAATATAATTTTCATATTATTATTTGTACTTAGAATATTACATATTCTAAAGTCTGGTCATTTCATAAGCCAATGCATCTTAATACTCCAGAAACTTGTCTCATTTTCAGAACTCCCCATAAAGCCACCCCAATTTATTTTTCATTAACTTCCCAAACACATCATTCCCTTTGACAAAATAGATTTCTACATTACCCTAAGCCTACACAGATGAGGATATTTCATTATTTATTTTTGCTTTTGAGACTTTATTTCTTATTATTTTTATACCTTGCCTAATACTTTCTCACTTTCAAGAGTCAGTAAAAGTCCCATGAACTCCTTGAAACCCTTTAGATTCCTGTTTTGATACTTTAAAATATATATATGTAGGTCTTATCACTTAATTACATTCCCCTCTACTAGCATTTTCTAGGGTAGCCCTGCACATTTCATTAGAGAATAAGTTCCTTGGGTGCAAATATCAAAGTCTCCAACCTGAATGAAATGGTCCTGTGTACACATGGGAATCCAGTATTTATTCAATGACTGTTATTCTGATTCACAATTCAAAATAATTATAAAGGATGTGAAATGAGGAACTACCCTAATGAATTCTGAAAGTATTTTACTGGCCCTACTTTGAGATTTTTCACAATTTAAGTGTCTGTAGAGAATTTGTTTTTAAAATGTGTTGATGAAAATTTCAATACATTAGTGGCCTGAATTCTTAAGCAATACATTTTTAGCAAAACAAATTACCCAGAGGAATTCTAAATCCTCCAAAGCACACTGGCAGTATAACCAGGGCTTAGATATATTAATGTATTATTAATAAATTCCCAGAATTGATAAGTTTTTATGAATGTTTCTATATGTCTTTTATACCGTCAGGAAGTACACAGGTAGTACAAGAAAATAAATGAAAATGATGGCCCTATTGACATCAAAATAAAAGTTTTCTAGATGAAATATGGTTACATATGTAAACTTCATCTAGATATAGCAAATACTAGAAAATCAATTTAAAATTCTTATAAAATCCTTGTACTGAAGAAATCTGTTAAAGTATGAGCCTCTAATGTGCTATTTAGAATATCAATACCTATCTGATTTGCAAAGACTTCATAAATCTATAAATCTGTGATTCATCTAACCATTCACTCATCTACCCATTGATCCATCTATTTACCCATTAATTTATTCCTGTAAATATGAGTGCATAAGTTAGTCAACCTCAATCTCTTAGGGTACTAGTTAGATGTAAGGTTAAAGCAATCATTTGTACATCACCTTCTTTAAAAATAAAACATTCAATTCTTGTCACACTAATATTTGTTCTTGTATTATCTATGTGCATTTGTCCTTCATGCATGTATATTTTAATTTAGCAAAAGTGCAAAAAAAAAGAGAGAGGACTATCACTATGAATAATTATGAATAGTCAGCATCCAATGAAAGTATGTTGAGGAAAAAGATGTGTGTGGGTAGAGTAATATTCTACTCTGATAAAATTATAATAATATTTATAATAGTAAGCCAAACAAAACATCTTTAGTCAGGAAATAGTGTGAGAAAATCAGGAAAGCTAGGTCTAGAGTTCCCATTATTTGAGTTGAATATCTAGTCAAGAAATTAGACTAATTTGATGATCTGGGACATTCTATGCTCTAAGACTGTACTCAAAACTCATAAGGATTCACAAGGATTTCTGAAGACAGAGAAACACAAGGAGAACATCGTGTAAAGATGAAGGCAAAGGTTGGAGTTACGTTGCTACAAGCCAAGGAACACTTTGGAGAACCAGTAACTGGAGGAGGCAAGAAAGGATCCTCCCCTAAAGACTTGAGAGAGAGTGCCACCCAGCAGACACCTTGATTTTGGACGTTTAGCCTCCAGAACTGCTAAAGCAAAACTTCTGTTGTCTTAAGTCACCCAGTCTGTGGCACTCTGTTACAGCATCTTTAGGAAACTAATACACCGTCTAAGGAACACCCTTTTCATGTCGAATGTCCAAAATCTTGGCAATTGGTGATCAGTGAGATTTAGAGGCTTCAGGTATTAGTTATACCTGGGTTTGCTGTCAGTCAGTTCTGTGGTATGATTTAATTGCATTGCTTCAAAACAACATACAAAGAAGACACTTGATAAAAGCAATTCCCTTTCCATGCACAATAGTATGCTTCCTCAGGCACCTACTAACAGAAGCATTAAAAAAAAAATGTAACTGTGATTAAACTTCAGATCTCTAGGGCTTCCCTGGTGGCGCAGTGGTTGAGAGTCCGCCTGCCAATGCAGGGGACACGGGTTCGTGCCCCGGTCCAGGAAGATCCCACATGCCGCGGAGCGGCTGGGCCCGTGAGCCATGGCCGCTGAGCCTGCGCGTCCGGAGCCTGTGCTCCGCAATGGGAGAGGCCACAACAGTGAGAGGCCCGCATACTGAAAAAAAAAAAAAAAAAAAAAAAAAAACTTTAGATCTCTATATAAGTGCTTTTTTTTTTAATGTTGGTAAGAAAATTGATCTAGTCCTCATATCTAAAATAAGAATGTGGAATTCCAGTTGAACATTGCCATGGAATGAATATTTTATTCCCTTTGTCTTCCAAAATGCCACTAAGTTGAATAAATAATAATAGGAGGATAAGAAAAGTTACACGTTGCTCTGTAGTTGGCTTCCCAAGGACTGATTCATGTGGATTCCCTCCCACAACATACAGGGAAGTCACGTGACAAGAGCAATCTCCCTGCACAATCATGTATACCCTCTGTCACCTAGTAACTACGCAGGCAAAAATAAACAGATAAATAACTAAATGCATTTGATAAAAGATGAAAAATTTGAAAACACATTTCACTACGGGGATCTAGATTTTTGCATACAGAACCTCCCACCAAATAACCATCAAGGATAATTACTAAGTTTTCATGATTGATTTATCTTCCAAATTATTAAAAATAATTATAGATAGATAGATAAATAAATAAAACATTTTCTAAATTGTTCTTTATTCCATCCAGTTGTGTTGAGGTCCAAAATGTTAGGCTATTAGTATAGTGCTTTTAACCCCAGTTCTGCACACTTCAGTTCTTTGACACTTATTTTGCAGTATGGGAAAAAATGCACTGGATACTTTGCCTTGCTCCCAGTGGTAGATACAAAATTTTCTAATCTCGAATATGTTTTATTTCTTTGAAATGGCTGTACAATTGACTCTTGAGCTATTGCAACATTTGAACTCTGTGGGCCCACTTATGTGCAGATTTCTTTTCAGCAAATATGTACTACCACACTACATGATCCTCCTACAGTTGAATCCATGGATGTGGAACCACAGATACAAAGGGCCTACTATACAGTTATACTAGGATTTTCAACTACACGGGGTCTGTGCCCCCTAATCCTTACATTTTTCAAGGGTCAACTATGTATATTATTTCCAACTTTTTTCTCTTTGTCTTATTTCTACATCTCACTACTGGTGTGCTCAATTTTGTACAAAATTATATTGTAGTCACAAAACATCATAATAGCTACATTCATAAGCATCTCTGAATTATATTTAAATTCTCTATACGAAACACATAGAATACTTTATATCAAACAGATACAAATGGTATAATTGGTGTATAGATGTTGGTAGAAAAGAGAAAACTTATGAAAAGTTATTTTTCATAACTTACTTCCTTTTACAGGAATTACAGAATTCCTGTAATTCTACTGTTACAGGAATTTACTACAGGCAATTTGTTTACCTATAAATTTCTATATTTTCTAATCCTTTAGAACAGAATAGTAGATTGCCATTATTTCTATAAGAAGTGTCCAGATTTCTTGTTTAAGGTATGAAAAGAGTTTCTGAGAGTAAAAAAGAACAGGCATTTTTCTTGCTAGTTTTTTTTTTTTTTTTTTTTTTTTTTTTTTTGCGGTATGCAGGCCTCTCACTGTTGCGGCCTCTCCTGTTGCGGAGCACAGGCTCTGGACGCGCAGGCTCAGTGGCCATGGCTCACGGGCCCAGCCATGTGGGATCTTCCCGGACCGGGGCACGAACCTGTGTACCCTGCATCAGCAGGCGGACCCTCAAGCACTGCGCCACCAGGGAAGCCCCGCTAGTATTTTTTTTTTTAACCAGGAATAAGTTTCTGGATATATTTGTACAGCATAAAAACGATTGTTCTATCTCAACGCTGTGTACAATTACCAAAATTGAAAACATTCATGTAGGAAAGATATAATTAAAAATAACTAAATATCTTACATTGGTAATTAAATGGAGTAAACTTTGGAAATAAGAAAATGTCTGACTTCTCCCCCCAAAAATGTGACATTGTGCACTCAACCATGACAGTTACAGGAATGAGACTGTTGCTAAGCAACACGTCTTCTATAATCTTGTAAGGCTTTTGTATCTAGGAAAATTGAAGCAAGAAAAAGTTTGGAAAGCTAATGAGGAAGAAATGGCTTCAGTGCAAATCGATCAATAGTGCACCTGACCAGAAAATCAACTATTAACGGGATGAAAGGAAGAAAAGCTACTTAAAGCTACTTCAGAACAAACTTCTTATCACCAGGTATGTTTAATTGTCTGCTCCCTAATTCTCTGTTATCATTTTGTCTTTCTGTACATGCAGCAATACTTTCTTATGTGGAAGTTAAATAATATGCAGCAGACTTTCTGCTCAGTGGGTTTAACAATAACCCCAAACAATGTTTTGATCACTTCATTTTCTGTGTCATTTAAGAATCCAATAAGCTGTCATTGGCCTCCTTTCATGTTGTGGTTATATGAATGGCAATAAAGTATGATTTGAACTGAGCTGGGCTACCTGCAAAGATGGAGTCATTTCATTGACATTACAATAAATCAAACTAGGAGACTTATTCTATAAATAAGAAGTTCAGAGTCTGGGGGTCAAGATGGGATAGGAGTCAAGAGAAGAATTACAGGCAAATTCTTAGTTCTGTCTGTGAAAAAGGAGCCATGGTCAAATCTGAGTTGCCAAATCTTTGGTCAGTTGCCAAGGGGACCCTCCAGATCAAATATTAGTACCTGCTGAAGTTCTTCTGTGTCCTTAATAGGTGAGCTGACCTGGACCACACATCACTTAGCATGCTTTTAAACTAGGGTAGAAGTAAGCAACATGGTCTTAAGCAAACAGGAGGTCTTTAGGGAATATTCAAGTACTCGCCAAAGATTTTCAGAAATCCTTGGGGGGAAAGAACTTGATCAATCAGTATACTTCCCTAAGGCACCTAAGAAGGAAGCTTCGATTAGGTCATTTGACTATTAAATAAAATTAGGACCGCTGCAGGCTTCAGATTTGGAAATATCTGAACTAAATAAAAGTACCCTAGAATCTGGATGGTAACGCAATTTGGAGGATCAGACACAGGAGACAACTGAATGAGAGGCTAAGAAAACACAAAACCAAAATGAGGCCCCAAAGGTAAAACTGATGAGGATTTTTCTCTTTGGTCTAATCTCATTAATGTTTGGCTCAAAGTCTGAGAAGTGGAGCATGCTGTCTCACAATGTGCACCAGAGCAGACCAGCTCACGGACTTTAGGTCACACTCTGATTTCTCAAATAACTACATAACTGCAGTGCTGGGGTTACACGTAACATTAAGAGCTGTGTTTATTTCTTTTGTTTAAATATAATGTTTAATGCTAACAATGTAAGAATAGAGGCATGCTCACTGACACACAGAGACCTATTTCACTAAATAACATTTCACTGATACATTTGTCATTCCCTTCTATCGACATATAATTTAATTGTTTTAACACAGAGCTATTTATTCATTTATTTCTGTTTATAATTTTCTATAAGGCTTATTTGAGCACTCATTTCCAGAGAAACTAATGGATTTCAAAATACTGTTAACTTTCACGTTCCATTGTCTCTAGCCTGTGGCTGAAACAACAGGCTGGCAGGGAAGAAACCCAAAATGAGTTTATGCAGCTGCCTTCATGGAGGCACAGTTAAACCCATTAAAGAAAAATGGGTTGGAGGGTGGGAGGGAGGGAGACACAAGAGGGAAGAGATATGGGGACATATATATATGTATAACTGATTCACTTTGTTATAGAGCAGAAACTAACACACCATTGTAAAGCAATTATACTCCAAAAAAGATGTTTAAAAAAAAAGAAAAATGGGTTAAAGAAAAATGCCCCACCCAATCCAACACTATTTGACCACAAACACGCCCATCTCAAAGATGTCTGATTACAACTGTAAATAATGTCAGAAATTTTACATACTACAAAATGAATAGTTTTTTTCCACAACTTGGAAGGAAAACAAACAAACAGGCCTGATTTCCATTTCTAGCTTTGCCAATGGCTACTTTGACTTTCTGCATGTCACTGTGGAAGACTTGGCTTCCTCCTCTGTAAAGGGGAGACAGTGGATTAAATAACTGCAAAGGTCCCTTCAAAACCAAATATTCTATAACATTTTGTAATCTAAAGCAATAAAACACAGCTTTCCCTGATGTCTAAATTATGTCCTTCCTAGAGCAATCAAAACACAATTTATCCTCTAGAGAGGAAAGAAGAAAATGCATAGCACTGTATTTCAGTATCAGGAGAGAGAAAAAAATGACCTCATAATTTTATAAGTGTAATTTAATTTGCATAAAGTCTTTAAATTTAAGGATTATATTTTGTAATAAATATTGAATCCTAATATATATTTTCAAATCTGTGTAATTAGAAGTATAGATATCAGAAGACTTTTTATAGGAGATTTGTCATTTTAAAAAACTGGCATTTTAAAAAACATAATAGTAAGCAGTTTAACTTACCTAATCAAAAAATTTTTAAGCATGTTCATTCTTCCACTATTAATGTTTTATTTTTTAATTATCTGACAATTATAATTTTGGGAGCTGCTCAGGGTAAATTAATTTTGAGATTAAGAAATTGCCTACATATATGTAAGCTCATTTTTAGAAAGAAATTTTATCTTGAAATTAACCATAATATAACAATTGTTCAAAATCTTTCATAGACTGAGATCAAATATATTTTCAAAATATTTAGACAGGCTACTGTCATTATAATAATTATCAACAGTGATTCTACAGCTCTACCTCGTAGATAAAAGTTCCCAGACTAAACACAGAGTTACGTTTTTCTAAATTGAATTATCTTTTGTTTTCACAGAAACTGTATCCTAGAGAGAATAAATCATTGTTTACCTTTACTAATAAAATCATGCAAATATTCCATTCCAGTTTGTAGCGTCCATTTTATTAAGTTATAGAAGCAATATATAGTTTTGTAAGTATAGAGGTACACGGTGACTAGAAAATAAATTATCCTAAATTATTATAAATAATTCCGAGAAACATCCCTTGTATCCTTGAGTCCTGGTTCACACTCGCAGCTATTACTTGTAATAATTTATCATTACTTGCTATTACATAGCACCTTTATTCTTATAAGCAATAAGAATTGTTTTATTTCAACCACATAACCCTACAAATATTTTTTAACTTGTATTACCCTAACTTTATATTTTTATATTAACTTATTCTCCCAATAGCTCTATATTATAGGTATTGTTAATATTATCACACGGATAAGGACACTGAAGCATGGGAAGGTTAAATAACTTGTTCAAGTTCCTGACACAATTTATAGGAAGTTCACATCAGCCAAACTGGCAACTGACTATGTGCTACTAACTAGCAAGGTACCCAGCCTCCCTCGTTTATAAGAAAATAGACTTTTTTACTCATTCAAATGTAATTTGCTTTAAATTCTGTGGTTTCTGGGGCTCCTTGCGCTCCTCCTTCTGTTCAGTTGTGTGTGTGTATACATACACACAAATACATACATACATACATATATATATATATATGAATTATATGAATATGTATACATATATTCAGTTCAGAGGAAATGGGGCCGGGTTCTCTACTCTGTGGGTTCACACTGGTCATTGTGCATGTTCACATCAACATATGGGAAGGTAGACACCGCAAAGCCTTGACTTCTTTGTGCTTGTGCTTATTTGTTTTTTAAAAGGCACCCAAGACCCGTAATTCTTAGTATTTATTCCCACCTCTCCCTCCCATCTTCAGGAATCTTCTGGAAGAAATCCATTTCTTGTAGACTGTGTGTGAATCCCTTCAGAAATGAATGCATCTTTCTCTTTTTAGGGAAACGCTTTACTTCCCTTCACCCCAATCTTGTCACCTCTCCATCTTCAACTCTAAGCCCTAGCTAGGCTCCATTCCAGCTTGGAGAATACATCATTGTAGGCATTTCTTTTTCATCCCCACTAATGAAGTCAGGTTTTATATTCAAAAAGAAAAAGCAAAACTTTAATTATTAATTCAATAAATTATCCTACCACAATTCTTAGAAAAGATAGAAAATCTTTCTCATCTAAGAAGCTTTCCCTGAATTAATATAGCCAACAACTTCACAGAGTTCTTTGTTTCAGAAAAGAAAACATAGGGACAAACTAAGCCATTGCTACCAACAACAACACTGATTAAGTTTGTAGGAGAGGCAGAATTGTCTATCAGCAAGAATCATTAGCACTAGTTTGCAATTCATTTTTCCTTTCTAGGTGCCCTTCACAAAAGTTGGTTCTTAGTTTTCTAATTTGAAAATGCAGAAGAAACAGACAATAATGGTATATACTGAGCACTTTCAATGCCCAGAATACTGCAGTAAACCTTTAAAAATCATATTATCACCTTAATCCCACACAATGTCTATTATATATATATTCTTTCTAGTCTCCATTTTTCAGATGAAAACAATTGAGTGTTGGAGATATTAAGAGATTTACACACTTAACTGTCACAAAACCATGTATATGGTAAAGTAAAGAGCTGAGATTCAAAACCCAGATTTGTTGAAATCCAAAGTCCAAGATCTTAACCCATGTACCACTCACCTTCCAGAGTCAATATAAAGGCAAAGTAAAATCTTGAACACTATGGCCCTGTGGACTTCATAGCACTTTACATAGTAAAGCTTTTTATTGTTATTAGTATTTGACTCCCCAAGTATACTATAAATATATTAATTGCAAGATATATGACTTTTACTTTTGTTAGTTCTCCTTTGTCAATTGTCCTAACTTAACAGAAACACACTAATACATTCACACCTATTCACTGACTTCATTATATGATTAAATATTGTGCTTCATGGACTTGGCATTTAAAAGAAGGCAAAAATATAATAAAGCCTTCATCTGCCACATACTTCGATTAATATTAAATTTTTTATCTGCTAAATCAAATGAAGGCAACAGATATCATTGAATTGGCTATAATACATATAATTTTTGTACATATTTTTTGTGATTATTGAAAAAAAATTTATCTGTAGAAGTACAACTTAGATCTATTAGCAAGAGCATCAATATTATGACACTGTGTTTTGGTCCAAATGTTCTACTTTGCCCACTCTCACATTAGAAAAAAAATGTTTTGCTGGTTAAATTCCATGTTGTATATATCCCTGGAAAGAGGCAAAACATCATGAAATGGATCATGGAGGATAATCTGTAAATGAAATGATTTAAATGTGGAGAAAAGAGAGCTGACACTTAAAGAGGGTGCAGTTGTTTAATTTTAAAATAAATTATATTTCTAGGAAGTTAAAAAAAGTAATAGACAACTCACAATTCAGATTTGTTGGGTGAAAGGTAGTTGTCAAGAGTGTTCTAAGACTGCTCTTTATTTTTTGTACACCAAGACTACTCCCCCATCCACCTCACCTCTGTGCACTGACTAGTACTCAGTCCAAATCCTTATGGATAATTTTCATTTATAAATATACATTTTACATTTGGAATTGCCCTTGATAATCAACCCTAAACTGCAGTCCAAACTGATCTTAGGAGCCACTATTGATGGATCTAAACTTCCTGCTAGTACAGGTTTCTGATTCCCCTTAATTTTCCTTCATTTCTCCTGCTGCCCTCCATATAATGCCCATCCCACCAGTAAACCTCAGTTTCTCTACAATATCCAGAATTAAATCATTCTTTCTAGTTCTCTTAATCACATAATCATCTATATCAAAGTTTACCTGGTTACTGGAGAAAATGAGGTACTTTCAGGAGCTAATTCCTCATTGTATGATAGTAGTTTCTACTTTTCTCAAATTAAGACAATTAATACAACCACTTTGACCTCATTTTATTCATCATAGTCCCTGAATTATGTAATAAAGTATTATCTCTATCCTTAGCCTCATTCAGACTTTTCTATCAGACCAGGAATGTTATTGTAGATACAGTGGATATAAAATTTTGTTCTGCCAATGCAAAGCAAAACTTCGTTACGTATATACTACACTTTTTTAAAGCAAGGTTATGAGATGTAAATGTTAAGCGCTAAAGCAAAATAATGACTTCTCAGTAGTCATTTGCATTTTTTATAGTAACTACAAGTGTCATGCCCTTTTTTTTCCCCAAACAAACAGATTGAAAGCCATCCTGGACTTAAAGATTTACCCTTTTAACAGAATTTTTAACTTGACTTAGATTGGTGAGAAAGAAAATAAACACAACTGCTTTGATGATATATTGCTGTAATGCATCATCAGAGTTCTGCTCAGGTGATAAACTACAATATTAGTATAATCCATCATCAAGAGTGCTGTCACTCTAAAAAAGTATTAGTGTAATACATCAGCAGCCATCACCGTGCACTGCCACTTCCAACAGTGTTTAAGGAATTCTATTGTGCTACCATCTGCCAGGAAGGAAAGAACACCCTTCCTAAATGTAAGCATAATGGATTAATTTTATTTTAAAATTGTCTTTAGAAGCCCACTTTTCCGTATCTCTGTCTTCTCAACTTTTATCAACTTTTCTTCCCTTTTAATTCCTTCCTATACCTTATTCACATATTAATCCATGAGACACAGCATTTAAGAAATTGCCTTAGTTTCTCACACTCATTGTCCAAGTTTTCAGACGGTGGGTGCCCATCTACTCTGCAAAAAGTAAGCCCACAAGGGACAACTGATGGGCACCAGCTTGGCTTCTCTCTATTAAGGCTTTGTGTTACCAGACTTATTCTTGTCAGGCCATTTTACCATAGCTTCTGGTGTTCCATAGTAGATTCTCAGAAAATAAAACCAGAAACTTCCTAAGGCCATGGGCACACGTTTTATATAAATGTTTCCCTTTCCATACATGTCAGTAAAGTTTCTCCTATCACTATTCCACTCTCCAATGAACCAGTGCCTCTTTCACTGCTACTATTCACTCTCCCCTGAAGAGTTCAATATTGACTTTCAATATTTTTAGTGGTTTCCTGACAATGATGAGTACCATTTATCTTCTCATTATAGTCTAATACACTGAACAATGCGCACTTGTGATATATTTCCTTTCCAAGCTGTTTTTAAGGGTTTTGCCTCACATTTGGTTGTAATAATATGTGCATATGGGTGCTGTGAAAGGCAGGGCTGAAGGCAGACACTTATGCAAGCTTTTTCTTTTAATCCCTCACTGTCCAGCATATACTTCTCTGCCTTTTCATTCCAGCTAAGTAACATCTTAGAAATACTAAAATACTGGGTATTGGATATTAGGAATATTAATTTTAGGTGTTTGTGGTATAAAATATGGTAGAGAATATAGTTTTTTTTAATGGGTTATGAATTGTTAAAGGTTAAGTGTTAGGACCTCTGGAATTTACTTTAAATAGTTTAGCAATATAGTTAGATGATTCGATAGAAAAATAGATTTATTAAATGTAGCAAAATACTAGCAATTGAACCTATATTCCAGACAAACAGTTGTTCATTGCATTATTTGTTTCTACTTTTCTTTATATATAAAACAATTTCTCCAAAACTACATGAAAAATAGACTCAAGAAGCATAAGAAAGTATGATATGAAGGCCTTGTTTTGAATCCTAGTCCTGAAAAAAAAAAACCAAATGTACAACTATTTTGTAAACAATTAGTAAAATTTAATGAAATTTTAACTGAATTTAAGGAATGAAATATTAACTGAAATATTAACTGAAATGAAATATTAACTGAATTTAAGGAATTGCTAATTTGTTAGCTATGATAGCTGCACTGTATTAGGGATGCCCTTAATTTTAGAAATGCATTTGGGGATGAAATAATGTGAATTCATAATTTATTTTAGATACACATAGAACAGAAAAATGTTACATAGTAATAACAGCTACTTATTATTACAATAAGATTACAATAATCTTAATTATTTTATCAGTAATAAATATTAATACTTGTTAAATGTATATATGGGATTTTTTTACATTATTTTATACTGATTTCTAAATGCTAAAAACTTATGCATTAACGCTAAAGGAAAACCCAGGGTGACTTTTTTCCAGCTGAATTTCAAAGATTAAGAACAGAGATTTCCATCGTTTATTGCTTACACACGCACTTCCAGGTGTTTAGCTAGTTTCTTCATATTCATTTAATTATGCATAAAAATTATATGACAAGGTATCAACACTCATGACTCCAAATAAGAAAACTGAAACTCAGAGAGGAGGTTAAGTAATGGGTTAAAGTTCACGCAGCCAGGAGGAAGGAGGAATCTCAAGTGGTCAACTACATCTCTGCTTCATGCCATCTTTCCAGAATTCATAGTGCTGTAGCAGCCCTTACCTGGGACACTATTAGTCTTGGTATAGAGGAAAAGTAAACATGACAAGCTGTGAGGTAACTCAAACAGCTTTTGCTCAGAAAAGACATAATGCCCATCCCTCGGGCTCACAATTTTACTGGCCAAAGTAAGTCATGTAGGCAAGAGTGTCATCAAAGAGAAAGGGATAATAGAATCCTCTTACTGAAAATGACACAACAGGTAGGATGAGGAATATTTGGTAGAAAAATACTGCTACATCACAACCATATTAGCTAAATTATTGAGCACAACCATTACAAACATAATTGTCAATGTATCCAAATCCACATGGCATCACAGGATAACATGAAATACTGTGCAAGTGATATACTGAGCTAGTCACACTAGAGAAGTGGAAACTATTATTTTATAATTTTTTATGTCAACTTTTGTATATGAGTCACATTCCAAAATTCAAAATTTAGGAGAAAAATGATAATAGGTTTTGCAAAGTTTTGTGTTTTTTTAAACTTTTCCTTAAGTATAATCCCTTAATTCCACCGTACTGTGTGTGAAATATGACTTAAAGTTGCATGATGCTGAGATATGCACTTTCGCTGAGATATATAATGCAATCCATTCCAAATAAACACTATGATGAAATCTAATCATTATTTTGAATAATCACTTAGAATGTGGAGTGAAAGAATTCCAGACAGCCAGTGGGAGGTTCAGATTTTTTAAGCTGTGTTTTATATATTTCTCTAGTTGTTGGGAAAATGAATATTTTTATGTAGTTCATAACCAATTTAAAAGATTTAAATAACTTGCATTTGGAAATTGAAAACAAATTTAGTACATGATTATAGATGAAATAAATTTAATTTATTTGAGATGCTTTGGAAGAATTGTCTTCAAATAATTCACTCCTATTCCACAAATGTGTTAGAAACACAACAAATGTATGAAAGCATCTATATATTGACCCCATACTATGTGTCAAGCAGTGTTTAGATTCTGGGAATAAATGAGACACAGGTCTGTCCTCAATTAGATAGCAGAAGGAAGAATACAAGATTACAGTCAGGCTAAGAGCGTATGGTAAGTGCTATGATACAGGGAACTCTGGAAAGGTATATAAGCAGAAAGTAATACAATATTGTGTCATCTGCTAAGGCTCCCAGACAAGGTGATGTTTAAGAAGAATACGAAAAGTTAACAGGAATTATGTCTGTGAAAATTAAGAGCAGAATTGAACCAAGCTGTTTAAGTCAAATGGAACAGTTTTGCAAAGGTGCCAAATTAAACAGAGTAGGGTGATTTCTGAGAACCTCAGTAACCCCCTATGGCTATACAGTTGATTGAAACACTAGGCTGGAGGAAAAAAGGGGGAAATTGAGTAAAATATCTAATGAATGTGAAAAGCACATTTGGACAAGATACGAGCCATCAAAAAGTTTTAAACAAGGGTAGGAAATCAGCATATTTGAAAAAATATTGGAATGCTTTCTCTTTATTCAGGTTTGGAATGCTTTCTCTCTTTATTCAGTTAACCTAGAAAAATCTCAGATGTGATAAGGCAGTCAGGACTAAGTAGAAAAAGGCATTTCTGACCACACTGAGGATTGCAAAAAAGCTTCTAGAGTTAATCATTAAAGTACTTTTTTAACCCCTTCTTGATTGTTATGAAACCATGCCCCTTAGGGGTAACAGAAACTGGTGACTAACAGAAATTCTTCAGCTAGTCTTGCAGCTTGCTAAAATCCCCTCCACTTGCAGTCCACCTTCACTGAGCAAGCTCGCCTTTATTATTTGGTGCAAATTGCATATACTCCAAGCTTCACCTAGCCTAAACAGATGTTTGCCTGAAGTGTTTTCTAGAAACTTGGGAGTCAGCTGTGTCTTGTTTGAGCTCAAGCTGGCTAAGACTGGTTGGGACCACCGACCCTAAAATTGGACCTGTGCAGGTGTCCGATGAATGACCTTGTGATGTTAGAGGGCCCAAAACTCCACCCTCAGATCATGCTAAACGCCTCCATTTTAAAACATACGTCCCATGAAGAAGCATGTAACTCAGATAAGCCTGCATAGAACACAGATTACCTCATTTTCCCTACCTCCAAACTCCTTTCCCCACACCTAAGAAGTACCCTGCTTCTTTATTCCATAAATATCCCAAGCCCCTGTCCTTCAGGGAGGCAGATTTGAGACTTATTCTCACATCTCCTTGCTTGGCTGCCTTCTGAATAAATCCTTTCTCTGCTGCAAAACTCAGCATCTCAGCGTTTGGCTAGCTGTATGTCTGGCAATGAAAAAACCTGGTTTAGTAACACTTGGTGATTAAATATAAAAATTAGTTATTTTTAAAAATTTGTATCACTTCTCAGAACTTTTTTTTTTTTTTTTTGGTGTTACACAGGCCTCTCACTGTTGTGGTCTCTCCCGTTGCGGAGCACAGGCCCCGGACACACAGGCCCAGCGGCCATGGCTCACGGGCCCAGCCGCTCCGCGGCATGTGGGATCTTCCCGGACTGGAGCACGAACCCGTGTCCCCTGCATCGGCAGGCGGACTCTCAACCACTGCGCCACCAGGGAAACCCCTATATCACTTTTGATGAGAATGTTTTGAGATACAACATACCACAATATTGATATTTTGTTCAGGGTTCCCATTTACAATGCTACTTTGAGAAACCTTTCAAATGATTTGGATACATTATAATAATTCCTTTTTAATGTATTTCTGTATTTTCACATTATTTCATTATTTCTATCCTCATGTGCTAGATTTTGCTTTCTTCAGTTTTAAAGTTAGATAAGAAAATTTCACATTGTGGTGAGAAAACAAAGATTAAAAATAAAATGGAATTATAATGTTTTATTAAATGTATTTACCACCAGTGGGAAATAATATGACTTTTATTAAACTACTTTGTCAATAACCTAAAAACAATCAAGGTGCTCTACACATAGAAAAGTAGTTTTCTTCCCCAAACATGTGTCATAAACTTAACTACCTCCCTAAATAAACTGCTTGAAATCCCATTAGGTATTTTCAATTTCTGCTATTAAGTAAAGGCTCCTGAGTAATTCAGATTGCACCTTTAAAATAAGTTGAAAAACGATACATATCAAAACACCATAAATGGAATATTATTCAGCCATAAAAAAGAATGAAATAATGCCATTTGCAGCAACATGGATGAATCTAGAGATTATCATACCAAGTGAAGTAAGCCAGACAGAGAAAGACAAATATCATATAATATCACTTATATGTGGAATCTAAAAAAATCTATACAACTGAACTTATTTACAAAACAGAAATAGACACACAAACACTGAAAACAAACTTACGGTTACCAAAGGAGAAAGGGGGGGGGGATAAGTTAGGAGTTTGGGATGAAAAGATACACACTACTATATATAAAATAGATAAATAACCAAAACCTGCTATATAGCACAGGGAACTATAATCAATATTTTGTAATAACCTATTAGGGAAAAGAATCTGAAAAATACACACATACACACACATCTATATAACTGAATCACTCTGCTGTACTCCTGAAACTAACACAATGTTGCAAATCAACTATACATCAATTTAAAAAAAATCAAAATCAAATCAAATCAAAATACCATGGTAAGAATGCAAATATTTTTCAGTTAAAAGTGTTTAAAAACTTTGTCTTTATCAGCAATTGGAAATAAATTTATATTTCAACACAACATTAGAAGTTTAATAGTATAGAGATTTTCTTAGAATAAAGATCAGTAACAGTCTCTGTCTCTTTCACTCTCTGTCTCCTGCTTTCACAGGAGGGCATATAAGCTTGATGTACTGGTCATTTTAAAGGTCTTTTCATCTTTAACTGCTGCGATTTCTGAATTCCAGAAGCATAAACTTCCATAAAACATGAATGATTTGCTAATTCCCAGCTCAAAAGGATGGCCTTTGAGGAAAAATGATTCAGGCAGAAAAAAAAAATTTCTACTAGATGTTCATAAATTTTATGCCTAATGGTAGAGTCTCAACTCAGTTTCTTAAGTATATCAAGCATTAGACTTTATAAAATGATGAAAATGCTAACTCTATAAAATGAAACAGTCATTGCATTTGTAAAACAGATGTGTTTTAAGATAGTTGTTAGATACATGACAAATTTTGTAAGGGAACATTTAGAAAGACTCTTGCATAAGAAAAGGTTCACCCTGGCACAGAGTAGCCTATGTCAAGATATCTTCCCTAGGAAGAGTGTTATTATAATGAAAGTGGGTGCCATTCAAATGACAGTTCCCTGAAGAGAGAAATGTCCTAGGATTTTACTTTATAGAGATAATTTTAATTACCCATCATCTATTTTGACTTCAGATAACAATGATATTGCAATTGGGAATAGCTCTCCCTGAATCAAATAGCACATTTGGTTTGGGTATATTTAACAACTTCTACACATTTGGTTTTAGAAAGAGTATCTTGCTAATCGGAACATTGTATCTCCTTGGCCACAGTGGTTGCTCGAAGCTGTACATATGACTCAATTTCAGCTTATAAACCTCAGTAATGGGAGTTTTATGAAATTGTTGTAATGATTCTATTCTCCTAAGGTTATTATTCATGATAAATGTGGTGGAATCTTGCCAGTACTAGGGCTACCATGTGTGGCTTAAGACAATACCACTGTCAGAAGTAAAACAGGATGTTATGGATAGCCATCTTTGGGTCTTTTGATCCATATGGGAAATTCCACCTGTTCTATCGCCACAGATGCCCAAGACCAAATTTACTAATGTGCAGCAGTATCATAATGCCTTGGAATAAATTTCAGCCAGGGCTGAGAGTGATGGTAGACGCAGGAAATTGATATACCGGACTCATGCAGGGAACACTCGCAATATGCTGGGCTGGCTTCCTGTTACTTGTCCCTGGACATTTTGAGTGCCCTCTTTTAGGAAGAATTCAACATCGACTTCCAAGTTCTACTATCACTTCAGCCAGCCCACTTTCAGACCTTGAGGAAAACCATTCCTAAATGTACTATGATAACCAGTACACATAATTAAAGGTAAACAGGATCTCCAGAACAGATGACAGAGACCACTGGGATCAAACAATGCCAATAAATTAGTAAGGAGAGCTTTTCATAGAGGATCTTCAAGCCATCAAGTGGTAGTATAAGCAGTAGCTTTCTTTTAGGGGACTTCAAAGGGCAGGGTTTCCTGACCTTTATCACAGAGCTGTTAATTGGTGTGTAGTAACTACATACTTTCTGGCAACTTTTATCTACATTCAGGTAACTTGTTTCAATTTGCCTGGGTTATGTTGGCCACATTCCATCAATCACATCACCTTGGAAAGAATCGTGAAACAAGTAAACCAGATTTTTTTTTTTCTACAGAAAACTTCAATAGAAGTTGAAACCTAATCAAGAATCATTTTATGTTAGCTAATAAAGTTCCACTAATTTTGAAATGTATTTTTTTCATTTCCTGTATTGTCTTCATAGTAGTTACTTAATTGGGCTCTGAGAAATTTGTAGTAAAAGAGAGAACTGTTTAAGTACATTTAAAGTTTATACAATTGAATATACTTTGCCAGGAAACTTTTTTCTATTATCTTCAGAAAGGATCTTTCTTTACCTACAGATCAGGAATTAATTCATTCAAGGATCCACTCAATACAATTATAACTGTCATTTCATATGTTCTTTTCATGACTGACTCTGCCCAAATGAAATATAGCAGATTGTTTACTCAGTTTTACCAGTTATACAGCATGTCTTCCTCTAGTTCTCACTTTTAGGATTATAGACATAAAAAAGTGTAGATCGCCCTAAATTTACACTGGGTCATATACATGTCAGATAACATTTTTACTTTGTTCCTTCACAACAAAACAAAATAAAACAAACTGATTTCATGAACCTCAGGGGACACACACACACATTTTATAAGTGAATGGGAAGAAAAATATTAAAACTTCTATTCCTATTTATTTTTATCTTATTTTCATCTTTATTTTTTTTTATTCTCTACTCTCTATGTTCTTAATAGATCAGCATAGCAGTACCTGCATACAAAGATTCATATACCTATGATGGGGATGTTTGTGTGCCTATCTTTACTAATAGGGTTGATGGTGTGAAGTTTGGAGAGGTTTTTCATAGGAAATCAAAATTATTTCCATTTAAACAGAATGTTTCCTTTTTAATTTGATTATTCAGTCATTCAATAAAGTTTATTTAATACCTAATATGTACCAATTATATAAAGTGAGGTATAAATTGAGGTATTGCAGATTTATCAGTAAAGATAAAACAATCAACACAAAATTAAAACATCAAAAATCTCTAGCCCCATGGAGCTTAAAGCTGGGGGTTTCACTTAACAAACTTAAAATAAGATGGCATAAGAAATATTTGCCAACTTGCTTTCCTCTTTACTGAAACATGAGCTTCTATAGGACAGGGACTAAAAATGTCTTATGACTATTTCATGCTCGGTACAGTATTTGCCATTTGATAAATATTTAATACATGCTTTTTGAATTACATTGAACTAAACCTTCTGCTTCTCCGCCATTGAAACTCTGGGAACTTTTTTATCCTGTTAATCTTCTTGAGTGTTTAGATGATTTGGAGAAGGTGTTTCACTGTCAATTATCATGTTTGATGCAACTCCTTCATGAAAGTTCCTTTGGTCCTTAACAATTTCTCTGATTTCATCTAACTCTACTAGAGGCTTTCTTTCTGCCTACAGAATATCTCCATTTCCTCACTTATGGAAATGCACATTTTTACACCAACAATCATCACTATCTGGACCAGAACTTTCACTCTCATCTTTTTACCTATTTAGAGATTTTAAAACAGACGATTTCTTACCTCTCACTGTATAAACCACAGACTCCATTTTGGTTATCAGCAGTGCAAAATTACTTTGACTGATGGAAATTCTATCATATAGTTCTCCCCCAATTACTTATGGTGGATTTCCTTTCTATTATTTAAACAGGCAAAAGTTAGTGAATTGCTCCAGAGTTCCTAAGAATAACTTGTTCCCAATTACTGCTAAGGAATCTTGAGTGAAAGAGAGGAAACTGCCTTTTATTTAGCACTCTACTATGCTTCAGATCTTTCATATATTTTTTTTCTCATTTTAACCTCACCAACCTAAAAATAAGGTTTGTGATTTCCATGTCTTACAAGAAGAAACTTGTCTCAATTCTCAGTTCTATAATGACTCTGAAGACCTCATCACCCCATCTGCAACTCTATCCCGAAACATCATACCAATCAAATTTGCAGTTAAAAGATTGAATTTGACACAAGTGACCATGGCTGAAGCCACTTTATTTCACTTTAAAATATAGTCTCTTTATTCATTTTGAATTGCTCCACACAGCTGATTTCCTCCCATCTCCATACTTGAAAGATTGGGTCTGAAAGATTGCTTATTGTCTGTGTCCTGTGGGAAACAAATGCTCACTGGTGACTGCAGGACTGTAGTTTCATTAAATTGATGTCTTATAAATTTAACAACATTTGGCCATGTCTGTAACCTCGCCAGTAATATTGGGAACTGATCAGCATGGCTGCCTAATTCTAGGAGCCTGAATCAAAATTTGGCCGTTCTGAATTTCCATTCCCATCAACTCTGCCACCTTTCTTCATGAGTTATACATCATCAGTCACAGACCTTACTCTGTGACAGTAGAAAGAGGTGTCAGGCAGTGCCGTGACTGAATATGTCTAACTAGACTCAGAAGTAATACAGGGCCCACTGTAATGATTTCATTTCTACAAAGTATAGGTTTAGTTTTTCTTCCTTGATTTATTCATACAAAAACACTACATGCAAATAACTAATTTGTTCAAGTGTTTTAAGCAGGGGAAAGGAAAAACAGACCAATAACAAAATGCAAGTCACCTAGTAAGCAGTGTGAGAGCAGGAACAGTAGATATGAATTCAGAGAGTGCTATATTGTGAAATATATAAATATTTATGCTAAACATATAAATATTTAAGCTAAATACAAAGGAGACATAGTAGACTACATGTTAATTTCTTAAAGTTGCTTTTTTCTACTGAACTAATGAAAGACATTTGATTATGAGTGCATGATGTTTAAATCACACGTTAATTGCAAATGAGAAATGAATGTAAAAATGAGAAGATATCTGGACTGACCATGTGGCATGTAAGCTTTAGAAGATGAGGTAATTCAACAAATAAAACTCTGTATAAATGAAATGCTATTTAATATGAAGAAAAGATAGTACACCAAAAGCCTACAAATAGCAATATTATTTCTCTTCACATTCTTATTAATTTCCCATTTGCTACACATGAAGATAAAATTATTTCAAACTTTTATCACAATATTTGTCTTACATGTACCACCTCCATGGAGCCTCCTTTAATTTCCTTAAGGAAAACAATGATCCTTTCTTCAGCCAAATGCAGCACAACCTGAACTACTGAGTGATGAGCACTTGTTATTCATTGCTCAAATGTCTCCTTTCACAAACTGGACCAAGAAGTTTCTAAGGAAAGAATGACTGAGTGCTATACATCAAGAAAACCCTAGGACGTAGCACTGCACCCAGCACAAAATTGCTCTTAAAGTGAGATGAAGAAATATACAGCAATACACATTATAACTACAGCACATTCTTGGTAACATAAAATTAAAGGAGTCTCGGAACTTTTTCTGGTAATGTATGACCTGCCATACTAAGTCAGCTAATAACTTCAAGGTCTCATAATTTTCTCATAACTGTTCTGTCCCTGTTCCACTTCCCAACCCCATTTGTTACAGTTCCATCCATCAGAAAACCAAGAACATTACTTTGTAACTTGATTCTTGACCCCAGACCCTTGAATTCAAGTTAAGCCAATACAGTATTGTGAGAGTCATCCTTGTCCTGAACCAACCTATTTGACTCATCTAAATACTATACACATTCCTCTGTGATATACTGTTTTAGTCATTTTGCACTGTGTGAAAATCTCAGTAACTTTCTAGAGGCAAAAGTGAAAAAGGTTTTGCAAAAACAAAGCATCTGCATAAAGTCATGGGTAAAAGATTTTGTTCCCTATGTTCCCAAAGGCTTACAGCTCAGACTCTTGTTCCAACAATAGATCATGGTGTGTATTAACACCAGGGAGTACTTGGCTTTTCCTTCATATAAATACTTTCAGCAATGTCGGCATACAAGCCAGGTTTTCCTGCTAACCTGCATGAAGCTATTTCACTGATTTTGTAATAAAGTACGTCAGATTCATTTTCACACACTGTACACACTGAGAGCTTAATGCCATTCAGGGCAACCGGTTCAGCAATGTTTTCTTTCTTTTTCTACTCCCTCTTTTTTCATTGGAAACATTTCCCCCCCAAAAATGAATACGTTTTACAGTCAAGATGCTAGTTGTGTAAAAAGCATTAAAACATGTGTTTTTTTGTGTGTATTATAGTTGATGTATTTGTCACTTCAGATAATCCAGGTTTAATTCTAAGAGTCTGATATTACTTGGTTGCCCAATTTGCTTTATTTTTTCTAACTTGCCTTCATACTTTTTAGACATTTATTATATAGAATAACTTACAAACATTTTATTTTAAGGGAGATAGTGTCTACTGCAAGATTTAAAGTAGTGGAGTAACATGATCTCTTTTCTCTTAAAGACATATCTCTAGCTGCTAGTAAGAAATGGATTTGGGGTGAGGGTGAGTACAGAAGGGAAGAAAACAGGATAATCAAGTAGGTCAGGCTGTGATCTGAACTAGGGAGGGTAAGGCAGGAATAGAAAGAAGAGGATGGCTTAAAAGGTACATTTTGAAAGAAGAATTAAACAACGTAGATGGACAGTTCTTTCTTGAGGCTAGAATGCCCTTCCATTTTTTATCTGGCTAAATGATATTCTTCCTGCCAAGCTTCCATATCCAGGAAGCCTTCTCTATCCTTCTCACTGAATAATGGTCTTCTGATTGATGCCTTAGCACCATGCCTTCATCTTACAGAAGAAACTCTCTCCAAGCATTTCTTTACTTGCTTATCATCCTCAGGAGACTCTGAAGTGTTCAGAATCAAAATCAACACTTTCCATTTCTGTAATTGTGGTGCCAAGCAATATTTTTAATATGCACTGGGCTTATTGATTAAGAGTGTTTGGCTGTATCAAACAGAATACTTAACTTTCAATGGCTTAAATATTTGATTTTTTTACATATAACAAGATGCATAGAGGCAAGTGTGCACTGAAGTTCACTCGGTTGCCCCATTTCCTTCATTATTGCAAAATAGCCTTACTGGCAGTAAACACTGTATTTGCATTCAAAGCCAAACGAACTGAGAGATCTGGAGACAAACTTTTTCTTTCCTTTTTATCAGATAAAGCCAAACACTTTTCAGAAACTTCGCCAAACTGTCATGTTGAATTGGACAGAACTGCTTCCAAGAAACTCATAGGTTCAAGAGAGGCTAGGAAAGCAAGTATATAGATTTTCTGTCTTCTGTATCGAAGTGAGAAGGAAGAAGGGCATCTGAAATCCTTAATAACTGAGTGGGTCAACCGTGCATGCTTCACCAGATGTTCAAAACCATATTTTAATAAATTATATAAATATTTAATGATTAATAAATTTCAGGTAATATATACTTATCTATGCTAAATTAATAAAAGACAATTGATGATTAATCTCTACTCTTTGATATAAAATTGTGCTCAAATTAAATTTTAAATATTCTTTTCTGTTGTAGATATTAACTCAAATTTGACAATCATTATAAAACTTAAAACTTAATTTGCAGGCTTATAGAGACAGTGGTCTCTACACTTCTATGTTTCTGTTTAATAAGCTTGGATTGTCATAACAAAATACCATGGACTAGGCTGCTTAAACAACAGAAATGTAATTTTCTTACAGTTCTGAAGGCTGCAAATTGGAGATCAGTGTCAGCATGGTTGGGTTCTGGTGAGAGCTTTTTTCCCGGCTTGCCAATGGCCACCTTCTCACAATGTCTTCATATGTTGAAGAGAGAGAGAGAAAATAAGAAAGGGAAAGAAATATTTCTTTTCTTTTTATAAGATCACAGTCCTACTGGATTAAAGCCTTATCCTTATGGATTCATTTAACCTCAAATACCTCCTAAAGACTCCCATCTCCTGATAGAGTCACCTTGAGGGTTAGCGCTTCATCAAATGAGTTTGGGGGCAACACAATTCAGACCATAGCATCTATATAGCCAGCTAGCTATTTTCTATGATTTGTAAAAACACAAAAACAATGACGACAACAACAGCAAGAACAAACCAGTTTTTTCAGCCAGTCCGTGAATACGTACATTTGGATATCTAGCATTAACTTATATCACTTTTACATTTAAATGCACTTCATTTAGAATGGGAGGTGAAATATATTGTATATTTTTTCAACAGTTCTATTGGACGACGTAATGTTTCACACACACACACAAACACACACACACACACACACACACACACACACACACATTCCTGAAGGCAACACCACGATCAAGGCAAGTAATATATCCATCACTCTTAACTTCTTTCTCATGACTTCTTTTTCATAAAATAATTTCTGTCTTTCCTCACACCCTCATCCCAAGGTAAGTGCTGATCTTTCTGTTTTCTGTCAATATATTTGAATTTTATAAAATTTTACACAATCATATAGGATGGATTTGGGAGGATCTGATTTCTTTCAATCAATAAGTTTTGAGTTTTATCCATCTTTAGTTTTTATCCATCTTTAGTATATACTGATAGTTTATTCCTTTTTATTCTTCAGTAATACAGTACTTCAATTATGGCCATACCACAATCTATCAATTCATCTATGGACAGACATTTGTTGTATCCATTTTTTTGCAAATACAGATGCTATAAATTTTGTATACAAATATTTATGTAAATATATGCCTTCATTTCCTTTCGGTAAATATTTAGGCGTGAAATTGTTGGGTAGTATGGAAGGTGTATGTATAACCTTTAATGAAATATTCAAAGTCTTTTCTAAGTACTTGTACCATGTACATTCCACCAGCATTGCATGAGAGTTCTGGTTACTTCACATCCTCCTGACCTCCATACAGTCAGTCTTTTTCAGTCTTAGACAATCTATTAAGTGTGTTGTAGTACCTTATCATAGTTTTATTTTGCATTTCCTTAAGGACTAATACTGTTGCATACATTATTATGTGCTTATTTAATAGCCACATATCTTCTTCTATAATATGTATGTTTAAATATTTCTTTTTTTAATAATCTGTTTTTTTTAAGTTTTGAGAATTCTCTATACAGCCCAAAGTCCTTTGGTCAGACATGTGACCTACAAGTAATTATTTCCTGTCTCTGGCTTGTCATTTGATTCTTCTAATAGTGTCTTTTGAACAGCATATATTATTAATTTTGATGAATCCAATTTATCAATTTTTGAGAGATCATGCTTATGATATTATATCAAAGGGATCTTTGCCTTAGTAATATCATGAAAATATCCCCCTATATAATCTTCCAGAAGTCTGACAGTTTTCTCTTTTCCGTTAGGCCTATATTGACTAGCTTTTGCATATATTACAGATATGGATCAAAGTGCATATATGTATGTATGTATCTATCTATCTATCTATCTCAAATTGATCCAGTACCATTGTGGAAAAGTTTACCTTTTGTTGATTATTAGAATAATGCTGATTTTACAGAAGGAGTTGGAAAGTATTTCTTCCTCTTCAATTTTCTAGAAGAGTTTCTATAGAATTGTTATTAATTTTTCTTTAAAATGCCATAGATGTCACCAATGAAGCTATCTGGACCTACCTTTTCAACCACAAATATAGAGAAATTTATTCAGCTAATCTGTTGTTTACTGAGCTTTGGGTTTGTCATTTTTGAAGAAATGTCCATTTTATACAAGTTGTAAAATTTGTTGGCATTGAGTTATTGACAATATTCCATTAGTATATTTTTAATACTAGTAGAATTAGCAGCATCTTCACCTCTCTCATTCCTTATATTAGTAATATGTGTCTTTTCTCTTATTTTTCCTAGTTACTCTGGTTATAGGTTTATCAATTTAAATTCCTGTCTGGAAGGACACACTTTTGGTTTCATTGATTTACTTATTATTTTTCTGTTTTCTATTTTCATACTAACCTCTACTATTTATTTTCTGCTGCCTACTTAGGACTTAATTTGATATTTTTAAAACATTTTTAGAATGGAAGAAAATTAATTTGAGACCCTTTTCTTTTATAATAAAGGCATCCAATGCTATAAATTTTCCTCAATGCAGTACTTTATCTATATCTCACAAATTTTGGTATGTTGTATTTGCATTTTATTTTCTAATCATCATTTTTGATTGCTTTTCTGACCTATCATTTTAAAAGTCTATTATTTAGGTTTTCAAATATTTGATGATTTTTCAAATTTATTTCTGATATTTATTTCTAATTATTGCCAAATTGTCTTAAAACATGTTTTCTGTGATTTGATTCCATGGAACTTTATTTAAATTTGCTTTATGGTTTAGAAAATGGTCCATATGGTAAATTTACTTTTGTATACTTGAAAACAATTTGTGTTCTGTTGCTATTAGGTGGAATGTTCTATAAATGTCAGTGAAGTAAAAGCTCTGGGATAAGATACCAAAGCATTTATAATTATCATGCTCCCACAATGAATTAACTCATTAATCACTACTAAATAAGCCTCTTTACACCTGGTAATATTTTTGCAATGAAATCTATTTTGGCTGATATTAATGTAATCATCCCAGTCTTCTTTGACTAGTGTTAGCATAGTGTATCTTTTTCTCTTCTTTTACTTTTAACCTGCATGTTACTTTTAAATCTGTATGTTTATATTTAAAATCACTTTCTTTATGGCAGCATATCATTTTTTCTTGCTTTTTATCCATTGGATGACCTCTGCCTTTTAATGGAGATCTTTAAATTATGTACCTTTATTGTAAATATTGATACAAGTGTGTCTTTATATATATATATAATATTGCTATTTGTTTTATATTTATCCTATTTGTTCCTCTCAAAACTTCTCTTTCTTCTTCCTATGAAGAAAGCAAAGGATATGGATGTACTCATTTTGATATATCTGTCCTGTTCTGTCCAACATGATAGCCACTTGAAACATACGGCCATTGAGTACTTGAAGTATGAGCAGTTCAAATTGAAATATACTCTAAATATCAAAGATTTAGAAAAAAAAAAGTAAAATGTATTATTATTTTCTAAATGTATTACAAGGTGAAATGATATTTTTTGATATAAAGGATTTAAGAATTACATTATTAAAATGAATTTTGCTTGTTCATTTTTACTTTTTTAATGTGGCTTCTAGAAAATTTAAACTATATATGTGGCTCACATTATACTCTTTCTAATAGCACTGTCTTAGATCATGAATCAGCAAACTACTTTTTATAAAGCGCCAGATAGCAAACATTTGGCTTTGTAGGACTATAGTCTCTGTCACAACTATGCAATCCTGCCATTTGTATCATGAAAGTAGCCTTAGACAACACATAATAAATGGGGGTGGCTGCACTCCAACACAACATTATATACAGAATTGGACAGAGTGGATCTGGCCTGTGGCCTTTGATTTGGTGCCCTTCTGATACAATAATTTTGATAAATGAAGCTATGAATAATTTATGATCAAAGAACAGAAAGAAAAAAGCCTTGTTCCCTGATGATACTAGGGGCTACCACAGCAGCCCCTGACCAACAATGTTTTAGGTATAACAAAAATAAACTGTCTCATTTATGCCTCAGTATTTTTAATATATGTAGCTAAATCTAATTAAGTCCATATGTCATGATTCCACTATATGATTATGCAAGTTTAAAATTCATAAATTCCTCAGTCCATCCTCAGTCCAAAATTGGCCACTTCCATGTTCACTGTCACTTTCATATAGCTAATTAATATACAACTTGTCTTATTATCTTTCTATATCATCAACCAATGTCTAGTAGGTTTGCTATGTACTAAGCTAATATTTATTAAGTACTAGTGGAGTAAATAAATATCAGTATCTTGTACAAAAAATGTATGTATCGCTTAAGTTTCTACATCTAAGAAATCAACCTCAGTGAGCAAAGAAAAAAAAGCTCAATTAGTAAAATACTACTACTAAATGTAAAAGAATTCATTATTCAAAACCTTATTAATTTTCTTCACAGCTACAAACTTTATGAAAAATAATTCTCATTAAATATGATAGCTCAAAGTAATGCATCAGCTAATTCACTGTTTCATATGCTGATTATGATATGAAACATCACAGCTGATTCTATTTTTTAAATCTAGTTACCTACACAAATTGTATGGCTTTATGTTAAATTTGTATTATATGCTCCCTAACATCAGATGACTTGGCAGTTCTCGCCAGCTTACATTGAATTGACATTCAACAAAGCCAGGTTCAACATCTTCTAAATAATACAGCAGAAAATTAAGTAGGACTTAAAAGATGTATAAGTTAAGACAATTTTGTGTGGAGTTAATGCTAATAGTACTATTACAGAATGTTGGAAAAACTCTAGAATGAAAAGATTTACCTCTTTTTATAAACAAACAAACAAATCTTCCTGGTGCCCTATTTCAATGTATAAAATTCCAACAACCTATAATGTGGAACTAATATGTAGCCAAGACAATACCCTTGGGAATAATGTTGACAAGAAGAGAGAGGCCAGTAGGTTAAATCGCAGCAAACACCACTCATTGCACCACAATTTGCTCATTGCTCAATATTCATGACCTTTGCATTCTAAAAATTTTTATCCCACTATATTCTTTGTATATAGACAAAAAAAAAAAACAGGCATATCAGAAAGGTTGAAAAACATATCCAATGTTGCCGAACTAGTACATTGATTAAAATTCAAGTCTGGTTGATGTGAAAACTGATACCTTGACAATACAGTCTAAGACAGTAGATGATTGATATGCTTTTCTGTGAATTATAATCTCGTCTAGAAAAAGGAATTACTTTCAGACACCAATGAGGAAAGAATGAATTGTCCAGTTGTCACTGATTATGACAGTAGTATCAGTGAACTTATATAAGAAAACTCACCTAATGGATTTTCTAAGTTGTTAGAAGTCAGCAAGAGCAAAGATAAATGTGACATCTATAATACTCAACTTATTTTTTCTTGTCATGGCTTTTTTGATTATAGTTTGATACATTTCCAGGGTACAGCTGGTTTGAATTGGCTTCATAACCTCAGGAATAAAACTAATATTACCTCTTCATTAAAACCTCAATTTTCAGTGACTCCAGGCTTCTCTCCTGGTTGATTATCCCACAATGTATATTTTTCTGAAATACCCATCTTCGCATAATTTGAAAAAAATCATAATGGAGCTTTCAAGTGCTCAACAAATTCAATAACAATGAATTGATAACTCAAGATAAATATCATTAAATACTGAGGAATATTTGCAGCCATCATCACCATCAGTTGAGATTCTAAAAAGGCCCCACTGTGTAACTGACTATTCTTTTAATTTACACACACACACGCACACACACACACACACACACACACACACACACACACTCATGGTAACCAGTTCAGCATGGGTTCTAGAACCAGCTGCAGTCTTTTTTATAGTAACAACAACAAAAAAAAAACTCGGGCGCTTAAGTCATAATGCTGCAATGAACACTGGGATGTATATACCTTTTCAAATTAGAGTTTTTGTTTTCTTCAGATAAACATCCAGAAGTGGAATTGCTAGATTGTATGGTAGTTCTATTTTAATTTTTTGAGGAGCTTCCTATACTGTTTTCCATAGTGGTTGTACCAACTGACATTCCCACTGACAGCGTATACGGTTTCCCTTTTCTCCACACCCTCACCAATCCTTGTCGCTTCTTGTCTTTTTGATAACAACTATTCTGACTGGTGTTAGGTGATATCTCATTGTGGTTTTGATTTGTATTTCCCTGATGATGAGTGATGTTGAGCACTTTTTCAAGTACCTGTTACTCATTTGTGTATCTTCTTTGGAAAAATATCTACTCAGGATGCCTGCTCATTTTTCAGCAGGTTGTTTGGTTTATTTTGATACTGGACTGTATGAATTCTTCATATAGTTTGGACTTAAGCTCCTTATCAGATACAGGCATACCTCAGAAATATTGAGGGTTGGGTTCCAGACCACTGTGATAAAGCAAATATAGCAGTGAAGTGAGTCATGTGAATTTTTTAGTTTCCCAGTGCATATAAAAGTTGTATTTATACTATACAGTAGTCTATTAAGCATGCAATAGCATTATGTCTACAAAAAAAAGGTACCTACCTTAATTTTAAAAATATTTTATTGCTAAAAGATGCCAACCATCGTTAGAACCTTCAGCAAGTCATAGTAGTAACATCAAAGGTGACTGATTACAGATCACCAAAACAACTATAACAATAATGAAAAAGTTGGAAATATTGTAAGAATCACCAAGATGTAACAGAGAGACACAAGATAAGCAAATACTTTGGGAAAAAAATGTGCCAACAGATTTATTTCACACAGGGTTGCCACAAAGCTTCAATTCGTAAAAAAAATGCAGTATCTGTGAAGAGCAATAAAATGAGGTATGCTGGTATATTTGCAAATATCTTCTCCCACTAGGTTGTCTTTTCTTTTTGTTGATGGTTTCCTTTGCTGTGCAAAAGCTTTATAGCCTGATGTAGTCTCATTTGTTTATCTTTGCTATAGGCACCCCAGTATTCAGTGAAGCATTATTTACAATAGCCAAATATAGATATATATATTTACAACTGAATAATAACCGTAAAAAAAATGAAATCTTGTCATCTATGATAACATGGATAGACCTAGAGGGTATTTGATAAGTGAAATAAGATAGACAGATAAATACAGATACCATATTATTTCACTTTAATGTGGAATATAAAAATCAAAAGAAATGAACTAACAAAATAGAAACAGACCCATTGATACAGAGAACAAACTAGTGGTTGGCAGAGTGGAAGGGGATGAGGAGATGGGAAAAGTAGGTAAAGGGGATTAAGAGGTACAAACTTCCAGTTATGAAATAAATAAGTCATGGGGATCTAATGTACAGTGTAGAAAATATTGTCAATAATTGTAATAACTTTGTATTGTGACATATGGTAACCAGACTTATCATGGTGATCGTTTTGTAGTGCATAAAGATATTGAATCTCTATGTTGTACAGCTGAAACTAATAAAATGTTGTAAGTTAATTATACTTCAGTTTAAAAAAAAGTCCTATTTCTGAATCCACATCACTCCCAGTATTTCCCCTTCCTTTATAACATTCTGGGTTCAATCTTATCTTCAATGAGATATCCATCAACTCCACCCATATTGCCCACCCGCCTTTGTCCATAGCAAACGTTTTTATTTCCTTTTACATGTTTTGACCTTAACTAGATAAGTATTTAAGACCCTTTACTTGCTGGGGGAGTTCCAAGCTTCACTAATACAAATTAATTGAATTCAAATGTATATACAGGGATAATGTGCTACCTTCTGGGACATATTGGCTTTAACAAAATTCCTGGTTTAATTTTAAACTTATTTACTGGGAGAAAGATGGCACCTAACTTAACACACCAAGAAAATAAAAGCCTCATCCCTCTTCTCAGTCAAAATATCCCATTTGGTACATATACACTTGAAAGCATGTGCACCCCTCTCCCACCCCCACCCCCCACAGACACATAGCACAGTATCTCATTTTTACTTAAACTAGGGTGTTTTTTTTTTCCCCTCTTTTGAATGTGAGTAATGCTTTCTGGAAAGAAAAAAAAAAAGCAGGAAGTCAAAACTGTTTAAGTACTATGTCTCCTTCAAGTTATTATGAGACGTATTGAAACAATAATGGATTCGGGGGCCAAATTCTAAGCAATCGAATGCTTGGGAAGGAGGTCTGAATATCCGTTGGAATGAAAGACCTATTAGTATGTGGGGATTTTACCAAAGTTCAGGGAAATCCTACTGGGGTGCAGTATATCTAAGAAGGGTAATACAGGACTTAAGAGACTGAGGAAGGTGGGGAGTCTCCTGGAAGAGAACTGCATCAAAGGCAATAAATATACTTCTGGATTTACGAGCTTTTAAAGATTCACCAAGTGGGAATCCCTCTCAGAAGAGTTAGGCAGTTTTGTTCTTTTTTACTGTAGGTTTTATGGTTTGCCTGAGAATGAAAACCATACTTTGCAGTTTTCTGTTAGACTTGGGAAAGCAGAACAACCTCTAAAATCCACCAGCAAGCACAAAACTTTGTGGAGAGGCATCTTGTGCCAATAATGACAAAGGCATATGAAAGCTGGAAGTTGCGTATGCTGTAAATACTGATTATTCGTACAACCTGTTCATCATGTTGGTGATTGTCTGGTACTCCCAGTGCCAGTACAAGCTGAGGTTTTAAAAAAACACACTTGCTTGATTTGAAGCACAGGTACCCAAATAGAATAAAACAATGGGAAGGAAAGTTCCAAAGTAAAAGAGATGAATCAGATGAAAACGATAAATATTTTGGTTCCCTGGGGAACTGAATAGGAACACATGGAGGGACTTGAGATTGCCTGGCCCTCAGTAAACCCTGCATGATCTTGCTATCCATCATTTCAATATTTGATGAGTGGTCTTGTAAAAACCAAATATTTAACCAGATGAGGTAAAGTATTGGGACACTGCAGGAGCCCCAATCAGAACTTTCAGATTCATATTTTTTACAACAAAGACTTTTTACCGATCAAAACTTGTGCAGATTAGGCTGGGCTCTGAGATTCATACAACTAATCTACAATATCTGGATTACACATATATAAAAAATTAATTTCTAAATAGCATTAACCCATTTCTGTAGGCTAGGAGCATTATATTAAGTTACAAAAATTGTGTGGCCAATTATGAAAATTAGGATGGGGATTTTTCTTCTATATTATCTCTAAGTCATAGGTATAGTTTAGGAATCTGGACTGGCTACTGAAGAGCACTTAGTCAAGTAATTTAAACCAACTGTGGCTTTGTTCCTCTCTGTCAAAAGAATATTCATTTCAGGGGATTATCATGTGATTACATGAGGTAATAATAGCAAGCACACAGCGCTCACAATGTACGAGGCACTGCTCATGTGTTACCTCATTAAATCCTCATAGAATCTCTATGAGGTAGGTCTTATTATTATCCTCATGAACAGATGATAAAATTGAGGTACAGAAAAGTAACTTCCCTAAGGTCCCATAGTAGTGATAAAGCCTGGATTCAGCAACCCAGGCAGCCTAGCTCCAAACTACGTATCTTCAACCACTTTGCATATTGTTTCTATCAAATAGGACATATAAGTACTTAGCACAATGCCTCATGCAAACTAAGTTCTCAAGTGATATTCATTATTATTATTACAAATTAATACACTATAATTCATAAGTTGGCATAACTTTTTGAGAAGCAAAATTTCAATATAAGTTCTGGTTTCAGCTCCAACTTTTATGTAAAGGGATTAGAAGTCATTACTCCTATCTTTAGTAAGAAAATGAGGGAAAAAAGTCACTGAAAATCCATGATTTTTCCTGGACTCATCAGATGATTGAGGTCACAGGGCAAACTGCTGCCCTGAAATCTGGAGACAAGCAAATCCAGAGTCACAGCTGAGATCTGTTTATTGGAGAAGGCCCTGGAGTCATAAACTGGTAGGAATATTTAAGTGGAAATTCTCTTAATGAATTGCTGGAGGCTAATGTGCATTGACTTGAGAGTGAGAAACTCCTGGGGCTTGTGAGGGGCTCCCACATTTTCCAGGCTTTTATATCCAGGGATTTCGCCAGGTTTTCAAGATGAACAGCCAAGAAATAGTCCCTAATGACACTGGCAGGGGCAGGGCAAAGGTAACCATTAAAATATGCCCATAGTGTTCTCCATTACAAAGGCCTACTCTACCAGAAGGGGAACTAAGAAATCCCTATGAAGGATACAGCCTAAGTGCACAGGCCTACCCCCTAAAAGACTGAGATGCAATCATAGGATTATAGAATTGTTGGATCCTTCAAACCTTACCACCACAGCAAAAGAACTCCTGTGTAATAACAGTGGCTTACAGCCAAAAACAATAACTGCAATACACAGACTAACTGAGGAGCAACTGATGGGGAAGTCCAAAGACTACAGGCAAGACAAGAACAAGGACACTTAAATTTGAAGCCTCTGGCACCTACAGCTATAGTAATCATTAAGCACAGTCCAATGCCCAGCCAGATTAATATGAAACCTCACACTAAAAGCCTATTTACCTCAGTTGCTATTACCCAGTTTTCAATAATAAATTACAAGGCATGCCAAAAGGCAAGAAAAACACAATCTAAAAAGACAAAGCAAGAATCAGAATCAGACTCAGAAAAGACACAGCTTTTGAAATTATCAGATAAGGAATTTAAAATAACTATGATTAATATGTGAAGAATTCTAGTGGAAAAAGTGAACACCATGAAAGAAGAGATGGGTATTATAAGCAGAGAGATGGAAAGAATAAAAATAAATGCTAGAAAAAAAAACTTCAACAGAAATGAAAAATGCCTTTGATGGGTCCAATAGCAGATTGAACACAGCTGAAAAAGGATTAGTGAGCTTGAAAATATGTCAATAGAAACTTTGCATTCTAAAATGAAAAGAGAGAAAGAATGAAAATAATAAAGAATAGAACATGCAAGAACTGTAAGACAATTTCAAAAGTAAAACATACACATTATAGAAATACTAAGAGAACAAAGAGGGAAGGTGCAGATGAACTGTTTGAAATAATGACAGAGAGCTTTCCAAAATTAGTAACAGACACCAAACTACAGATCAAGAAAGCTCAGAGAACATCAAGCAGGATAAATACCAAAAAAAAAAACATACACCTAGGTGTATCATAATCAAATTGCAAAAAAGCTAAACAAAGAGGGCTTCCCTGGTGGCACAGTGGTTGAGAGTCCACCTGCCGATGCAGGGGGCACAGGTTTGTGCCCCGGTCCGGGAAGATCCCACATGCCGCGGAGTGGCTGGGCCTGTGAGCCATGGCCGCTGAGCCTGCGCATCCAGAGCCTGTGCTCTGCAACAGGAGAGGCCACAACAGTGAGAGGCCTGCGTACCAAAAAAAACAAAACAAACAAACAAAAAAAAAAACAAAGAGAAAAATCTCGAAAGAAGAGAAAAAGAATTATGGTTATAAAGAAACAAAGATAAGAATTACATTGGACTTCTCTTTAGAACACATGCAGACAAGAAAAGAGTGAATATGTAACATGTTGAAAGAAAGTGGGTATTTATTATCTAAATATTCATTATGTAGAGTTTAGAGCAAAATAACATTAATATGAACATATTTTTAATAAACTGAGAATTCATTATATTAGTCCTGGTTATGGATTGAATTGTGTTCCCTCAAAATTCATATGTTGAAGCCATAAACCCCCAACGTGACTGTATTTGGAGATAGAATTTTTAAAGAAGATTAAGGTTAAACGTAGTCATAAAGCTAGAGACCTAACACTTTAGGACTGGTGTGCTTATAAGAAGAGGAAGAGACACCAAAGGTCTCTCTCTCTTTCTCTCTATGCATTCACAGAGAAAAGGCCATGTAAGGACACAATGAGAAGGTGTCCATCTACAAGTCAGGAAGAGAGGTCTCACCAGAAACCAACTCTGCTTGCACCCTGACCTTAGACTTCTGGCTTTCGAAACTGTGACAAAATATTTTCTGTTGTTTAAGCTACCCAGTCTGGTATTTTGTCATGGTGATCCAAGCAGACTGATACACTCTTCCCCAAATCAGCTGTCCCTATTTTACAATAATGTGTATCCCTGTCTGTTTGACCAGTCTAACTTTTCTATATATTAGATATCACAAAATATAATGGAAATGGAATTCAAATTGATTATCAAGTGAAATGGCAAATTCTAACATACAGAATTTCAGGAAGCTGATAAAAATGTTAGAGAATTTCTGGAATTCATGCAAAATCATCACCCAGGGTATTGTCTACAAAGAAAGTCACCCACCATATCAGAAAACAAAGGATGTTGCAGCCATCAAGCCATTAACCATCAGTCACTGCAGCAGCCCCAGATTATGTACCCTAAGGGGATTCAGGATGGAAAAGAACAGGATACTGGCCCTAGATAGCTGAGGTGCACATCAAAGGAATGATTTTAAAGAGCCCAGACTCTTGCATGTTCCCATACATAGAAAAGCACTAACTTCATTAACTTGAGATGTCTGTTTTTCTTTAATTAACAGTAATCTTTTGGTGTCTTGTTCAGACTGCCTGGTTTTGTTGCAAAAACTCCTATTTACCCTGTCTCCTTCCTTATCTCTTCAGAGCATCCCTCAGAGCTGAGAAGCTATCTTCCTGGCTTAAGTCCTCAGTTCCGTCTGCCAAATAAAATAATTCTCAACTTTTAGGTTGTATATCTTTTTCAGTCGAAAGAGCTAGACCTCTAAAAATGATAATAATAATAGATTATTTGGAAGAGAATGTTTTCATTATTAAGGAGTTATTACAGGATAATAAAAACTTCAATAATGCCCTAATAGGTTTATTAAATTATTTTCTTTAGACAATGTAAAATGATCACAGGTTATTTTTTTCATGATAAAATTGTCAAAAGAAATTTCAGAAAAAATCGGAAAATGCTTAATTTTACCAAGATGTTTGTATAGTTTAATCAATTGTTAATCTGAGGTTTATAATTAAAATGTATATGGTTGTATTTTAATAAAATGTTACTCTCTGACTTAAAAAATTAAGCTGGAAATATTTGGTCAATTCTTTATTGATGATGAGGACCAAGAAGAATCTTATTAATATTGTATCTAGAACCTTGCTTCTAATTAGCATAAGAATTTCTGAATTTGAAATAGAAAAATAGGTGGTATTCCTTTATTGCATTATATGTCAGTAGCTTTTGTGGGGATCATATCAAAATATATATAGTTGAATACGCTCTTTAATTTACACATTCAGTAAACATTAAACCAGAAGATTTACCACGTACCTAATGAATCTTAAACTTCAGAGCCATTTGCTCACAAAGACTCAAAGGTGAGACAGTAGCTGTTGTTTCATACGGCCCTATAATTATGTTAAATTTATACAATTAAAATATTTTAACAGTTAGTTAAGACTGATAATCTCTTCAAGCAACAACTTCCCCTCTGTCACACCTCTCCTTTTGTGTCAGGGAACACTGAAGCAGCCATGGGCATCTTGGCTAGATGGTAGCAGAAGTTGAGTTGGGGATACATAAACTTTGTATTTAGTAGATGAAACCCCTTTCATGTACTGTCAGGGCATTTTGAATCCACTGTATAGGAATGGTGGGTACCCCTACGGGCCCTGTGCTGAGTCACCCATCATCACGTCACAAACGTTTACAGCCACAGATCACGATGGGATATAAATGTGTCCCAAGATACGCAACAAAAGGAATATGTAAATAATAGAGGTATGAAAAGGACAGAGCTCAAAAGATTTGGGGCTTCCCTGGTGGCGCAGTGGCTAGGACTCTGTGCTCACAATGCAGGGGGCCCAGGTTCGATCCCTGGCCAGGGAAATAGATCCCACATGCATACTGCAGCTAACAGTTCACATGTCACAACTAAGGGGCCCACGTGCAGCAACTAAGATCTGGAAGAACCAAATAAATAAATAAATATTTTTTTTAAAAAAGATTTTCTTGTTATTAGAATATTCTTTTAGTCATAAGTATAAAATTGTAAGAAGAGTATTTAGTTCTCATCAGCGCCTAAATCAGAGGAGAATTTCTGTCAGGCATATACTCGGTAATATATATGACTACAAAAACATCATGCATTTAAAAATGAGAATTATGTAAAATAAAATTTAATAAAATTCTTATGTTTCTAGGACACAAACCTATAGCAATACTACAGAAAGTATATCTGAAATATCTCATATACAAAAGAAACTCAATGGAAGTTTCCCAAGCTTCAAAATAATTTTTAAAATCCACATGACATAATCAATACTTATTTGTGAAACTGAAAGAACCTTTTGTAAATTGTCGTTATTAATTTAAAAATAATCAACCATGCTAGTGGAAATATTGAATAGCATTCTCTCTAAAGAAAATAATAATTTAAAAGTGTTATAAAGAAATAATCGAGAATATATAGCCAAAGCCAAAGTACAATAAATGATATGTCTGGCAGTTAATTATAGAGAGTTGAATTTTTTTTAATGTATGATGAATTTGTCAGCTTCTTCAAGTTTCTATTGTGCTTTTTCTTGTTAATTCTAAATAAATATTCACAACCATTCCTATTTTGTATCCTTTTCCTCAAAGAGCACTCCCAAAAGTATTGCTTTAGGTCCCATAAAATCTGGATCTACTCCTGTTTATGAGGCAGATATAACTGTATCACTGCTGAAACTGCCTCTCAGAAAAATTAAGCACCCTGCCCTAATTTACCGGGAAATGAATGCTGAGACTGGAATTTGATTCCGAGATTGTCATTTCAAAGTCCATGCTAATGCAATGCGACCAGTCTTCTAATCCCTTCTCAGATAAGGTGAGAGAGGCAATAATAGCTCTCTAATAGAAAGATAGAGACACAGGTAGGGTCTATCTCCCTGAACCCTCAGCCAGCTACCTACCACCACCAAAGGTTCCTAAGACAGGTACATTAAAGGACACTCCAAGCAAAGAAATGCTTTCTATTGGGGACTTCATTGTTTTGAGTAATAAGTCAGCATGTGGAAGTCCTTCTATAAGATGTGCACCAAGTCAAGTCTTGAAAAGCAGGTAACCTCTAAGGTTTTTCTTTTTTTCTAAATGCATCTACAATGTTAAGAATGAATGAAAATTTAGCACTCAAATTTGCTTTATGTTTTATTATGTGGGAAGTATTTTGAACTCAATGACTATTTACTGTATCATAGCCTGTGACGTAGTCTGCTCACACCTCTTAAGGTAAGTTGTGCCATGATTCACTACAATCCTAATTGCTTTAATTAAGCAGTCAATGATATCCTGGCATTGCATCTTAATTTTATATACAAAAAGGTAGACTTATTTTGCATACATGAACTAAGAGTTGTCAAAGCAAATGGAGATAGTATTCTGCACATAAAGTCATTTTAATTTTCTCTCTAAAATTTCTACGAACATTATTTAAATAAAATTAATATTCAAACTGAAACTTTTAGTTAAAAATAATGAATGTAGACTAAAGTTTCTTTGTATCTTAAACATAATCAAGAGTACAATTATGGTATTTCATTGATGTTATCTAAAACAGTAGAAGTCTTACTGCCTCTAACATGCAAACTTAAAAAAATGGCTGAGGCAGAGGGCAGAATACTGGATTTGAAACTGGAAATTCTGGGCTTGTTTATAAATCCTTCATAGATTTATCTTATGATTGCAAGCTCTTAACCTTTCTAAACTTTACATCTACCAATTATAAAATGGGCATAGTGAGTCCACATCAATGCTGACACCTTAGCTATTGTAAGAATCTTGTAATATGATGTAAGTGACAGCATAATGTGAACTAATTTCTAGGCCATCTTTGACCTGTTTATACAGAAACATACACTATCCTTTCTGTTTGTAGGGTTAACATCAAAGCAAGCACCAGAAAGAGAATTATATCCTTGATGCAGTCTATCAGAATCATATAGGGAGGAAATAAATGTGCAAACAAAAGACAAATGATAAACACTTCTTCAGCAAAGTCCTCCCATTTTCTCACTTGCCAAGGAATCATTATATTCCAACCATTTTTATGCACACAATTGGGTTTTAGTTTAGTTAGAAATTAATTTTTCAATGTTTTACTGTTTGAAATGAACATCATTGTATGTCTTTCCTCAAGCTGTTATTGTGCTAAAAATTCAAAAGAAAAGTGAGGAACATAAATTCTTCTGCTTTTCATTATTATTCAAATGATATGTGTCCTGCCATCAGGGAAAATAAGCACTTTGAACTTTAAGGGAGGAGCCAGCTAGTCTTTCCTCAACCAAATAGTCTTCCAAAACCACTCCAAGATCACACAGAACTCCTCACACGTATTTCATGGAATATTACTCTTGAATACTCTACCAATCCGACATATCACTTCAGTTCTCTGTGGCTGAGCTTCATCTGGGAGGATATAGTCTCTATTTTGATGAATCAACCATAATGAAGAGAATAGCAACCAACTGAAACCAATCCAGAACTGACACAGATGTTAGATTAGTAGATAAGAACTTTAAAACAAGTATTGTAACTGTATTACATATATTTTAAAAACTTAGTTAGAGCTACTGAAAAAAAAAAGAAGCACCCAAATCAAATTTCTTGAAACGGAAACTACAATGTCTGGGATGAAGAATACATTGGAGAGCATTAATGCATTAATGGAAGATTAGACACTGTAGAAAAAAGATGACTGAAGTTGAACAGAAAGAAAAAAAATATGTAGTGAACTGTGGGACAATGCCAAGTGACTTAACGTGTGGGTCATTGAGGTCTTGAAAGAAAAGAGAGGGGCTTGAGTTATGACAGTGGCAAAAGTTATGAAAGAAAGTGAGGAAGTTGTTATGGGAGACAAAATTGAACTTGGAAACTGTCGAGTTTTAACTAAGGAAGGAAGTTGTGGAAGAATACTATGATGTTTGTTGAGTTAGAATCTAACCAGATCATCATAATCCCAAGTATAACCCAGAGTTAAATTGAATGGAATGATGGGAAAAGAATAAAACACCCAATAATGTAAACTATGAAAAGGACTGGAGGATTGATAGAAGTTCATGTAGATCTTGTTTGGCTCTTTGTATACTCAGATTTTGATTCTTTTAGCCTCCCAACACCTCATGAGGATTTCTTTACAAATTACACTTTTCTGCTCTGTGATAAAATAACCCAGATAAAATATGACACAATTTGAAAAAAATTATCCCCAGGAATATTAATACTGTGATCCCATATTATTACCTAAACTTCTGACTGACACTAATTTCCCCCCCCCACCCCCCGGTTATGTGAAACCTGGTATTATTGATCACTGTCAGAAAATTTTATCATTTAAATGTTTTTTTCAAATATTTTACCTAAATCATCTGTTACAGTTAAAGAGCCTTTTTATCTTTAAATATTTATAAGCTCCTTGGAGAAATAAAGAGATCTTCACAGCCTAAATCTGTAAAAATATCTTTTTTCAAGTTTTTATATCTAGTAGACTTCTGACTAAATCATAATGCCTATAATTTACTGAGCAATTTAGGCCAGCTCCATGAAAGTCTTTAATATGCAATTATGATAATCTAATCAAAAACAGTGGCAGAATTTTTTTCTAATACAGATAAGTAAATTAAAAAACTGCTAAGTATATTTTCCTATGTATACATAACCTCCAATGTTATATCATTGACTATACAAAATAGTGTTGCTTTAATCTTTATTTATGTAAAAACTCCATTTTTATAATATGAATATATTTGTTTTATATATAAATCAATATATATTTATATTAGGATTTTGATGAATTATTATAAAGATCTTAGAAAGAATGTTCAATTGCCAACCATAATTCCTTGACACAGCAGTAACCAACTTTAGTGATTTAAAACATATTCCTTCAGGGTTCTCATCTCTGTCAAACATATAGACACACACGTTTAAAAACACATCACGGAGGGCTTCCCTGGTGGCGCAGTGGTTGAGAGTCCACCTGCCGATGCAGGGGACGCGGGTTCGTGCCCCGGTCCGGGAAGATCCCACATGCTGCAGAGCGGCTGGGCCCGTGAGCCATGGCCGCTGAGCCTGCGCGTCCGGAGCCAGTGCTCCGCAACGGGAGAGGCCACAACAGTGAGAGGCCCGCGTACCGCAAAAAAAAAAAAAAAAAAAAAATCATGGACATCTTTTCTGGGTCAGAAATTATAAATGGTATCATCACTTTTAATGATTATGCACTATTTTTTATATCACCATAGTATTGATGGAGATTTGAATAATATTTTTATGCCACCATTATAAATAGCTCTGAAATGACATTATAATGTGGATATTTTTTCATGTATTCTGATATCATTTATGCACATAATTGTCATCTATATTTTGGTCCATGTACTTTTTTAGTGATTGCCTAATTTCAGCAGTATGGCTTGATTTCCTCTCCTGCCAACAGAGAGCGCCAAGGAAAACCCTCAACAACAGGTGGGTGTAAAGTGGGGAAGTCTAAGAAATTGTTGGTCAAAATAGTTCTGTGAACAGGTGATGATAACATATACTAAAGCAGTGACCACGAAATGGACAGGAGGGAAAACTGAAGAGGCATTTCTAACATGGAAAAAGATTTTCTAGATTAAGATTTCCTTGAGGACAGAGACTTTGGCTCTCTCTTCTTTATTCCCAGAGCTTATTGTAGTGACTGGCACATACTAAGGAATCAAAAGAACAGGATGGAAAGAATGATGAATGAAAAGAGTATTTACAGCAATGGATGCCTAAATTGTGTCCACACTGAGTGAGAGTAAGGAAATGAAGAAGCCTGTTTTGTTGTGAAAATGGGAGGATCAATACTCACATTGCTATTTCCACTTTGAATGCCATTGTTTTTCATCATTATGTGCATGGAAGCCCCTTCTAAGAATCTTTCTCTGTTCTTCAAATCATTACCTCAGAAAACATAAATTTCTTCTCTTCCAAATAATCTTAAACATTTGCTGTTAATTTCTACTCTATGCTATAGTGCTCAATTTTATTTCCTCTACTTGATGGTGATGTCATTGACAAGTACCTTGTTTTTTCACACTTAAATCTCCCATGCTGCCTAGTATAATAGCTTGTATATTATAAATATTTTAAAATTTGTATATAAAAGGAAAATGTGTAACTGAATCCTATATATTATCAGAGTTATTACTGATACTGGTTATCTCCTAATAAAGGAGGCTAGTTTATTTACATTTTTATTATTATATTTTGTGAGTCAGGGAACTGTGTTTCCCACTCACCCGCTGTTTGATTTATGGCATAGCGAGTCACACTAAGACTTCCCACAATCTGTGCTCAGGCACCCCTGTAATCAACTCACCAATCAATCTTATTTAGAAGCTAGAGAAGTAATAATAAAGTGTGTGAGAGAAAAGAAGGGAATAAAATATATACAAAAGAAAGACTTTCTGTACACTCTCAATATGTTTCTTGTTACTCAACATGCATTTCTCAATGCAGTTTCTAATTGTCTTCCTGAAGACTTTGCATATTTTACTATGGAGAAATGCATATAAATTACTTTCCCTTAAAGAATTGGAAGGTTATATACTGACTTTGCAGAGTAGAACAGATCTTACACAAATAATTGATATCACATTAAAATAATATAAATTTTTTCTTGCTAATTAAACATTTGGTAATTATTTTGGATTCCATGAAATAAAATATTTTAAAAATTCCATCTTATCAATGAAATACTCTCACAAAGAGCCAAAAAGTCCTGATTTATGGATACAAGTGTGGACTCTGTAATCAGAATAAAATTTTTAGACTCTTGGCTCTGTTACTTTATTAGGTATAGGACCATGGGTTCCAGTTTTCACAAATCTGTTAAGAGAGCCAGTAATATTAATGAAGAGTGTGGTTGTAGAGATTTAAAAAATAAAATAGGTGATGTTCTTACACTGCCTGGCACATAGAAAGTGATGAATAAATATATATTTTTTCCATTTATCTGCTGTACTGAGTTGAAAATTCTTGCCACAGTCTCTAATACATTTCCCGTTGTATAGATATGCATATTCTGTGCACTCTCTATTCACATATTGGAGTATTTATTAATTCTGGAGCTACTGCACTTCAAATGTGACCTTTATTAAATGGATTACATCACTTAACTACAGCTCTTGTTTGAGAATGCCCTAACAGCAAGATAGGAAATAAACAAACAAATAAGAGACCACTGCAGATTTCTTCTCATGAAGAGAAATACCTCTGCTCAGAAAAATGTCCAACGCATATGGATGCATACAGAAGTAACATTCTCTAGGCCTGGCTTGAATGGGCAGAGATGAAAAACAAGTCTGAAGAGAAGGAGAGATAACAAGAAAGAAAAGCAACTCCACTGAAATCCTCTGTGGAAATACACAGCCAGGGACTTTTTAAGAATGGGGAATGTTTTATATTGTATTTTTATTGTTATGGTTTATATTTTCTATCAAATCTAAAATTATACTAGAAAGAATGTGCCCAGTATTTTTAATAAATCTTGGAAGTGGGTATGTGTTTCACATCTGGCTAAATATAAGTCATAGAGAAGGCTACAGGCATTACTGGAAGTGCAATTATTATTAAAATGGGAACAAGAAAGTGATAAGAACAGACCTTGGAAATGAGAATTTAAGCCACTAGTAGACATCCTATACTGGGTATCAGATTTTTCACAGGACAGAGATGGGAGGTCAAGCCAGTTTTATTTAAAATGAATAATTCGATATCAAGGCAACATCAGATCATATATCTTCTTAGTAGTATATTAATTACAGGATATTATACTCTTCAGAAGCATGTTTTTAATTTAATCACACGTTATTGATTTAATATTTATTAGCAATCTTTCTGTAGATAATATTGTTGCAATAAATATCATGCACATCCTTCTGAGTAGGTTTACAGAATCTTGCATTGCTGCTCATTTGTTTCCCCCTTCTGAATAGGTAGTTCACATCTTCTCGGTAATAATTATATTCAGACAATTTGAAAGATTTTTCCTCCCAGAGGCTACATAACTTGTATGGTGATATCATGTACACTTTTTTTAGGAGTTAATCTTTCTGCAGTTCAATTATATGCTTGTACTATAAACAGTCATATTTAGACAACCAGCATGTCCCCTCAATACATTTATTTGATAGGAGTAAATACTGTCAAGAGCAGAGCTGAGCCACCAGGTGTTGGAGTACTATGGGTACATAGTTCCAAACAATTTCATCATACATATGAACTCTTCCAGCACTACTAGGAAACTCCCTCATACTAACCCTTTATATTTACAAGCCTAGTCTCTGTCTCCTGACAACTACTAAAGTGTTCTCTACCATTAGAATTTCCAGAACATTATATAATGTTATACAAATGAAAATACATGGTTTTTAAACTTCAGAAATTGTTTTCCACCAATAATAATATCCTAGAAATCCATCTAAATTATTACATGTATTGTGTTTATTTTTGGTGTTGACTAGAATTCCATGGTGTGAATATGGCACAGTTATTTAAACATTTACCCACTGAAGGATATTCAAATGTTTCCAGTTTGGAACTGTTACAAAAATCCAATAGGAAGATTCATGTACAGGTTTTAATGTGAATGTATGTTTTCATTTCCCTGGGATAAGTGCCCAAGAACATGACTGCTGAGTTGTCTGGTTAGTACCTGTACAATTTTATAACAAACTACCAAATTATTTTTTAGAGTTGCCTGTACCATTTTGTATTTTCACTAGAAATGTATGGACGATCCAATTTATCCATTTTCTCACCACTATTTGGTTTTGTCACATTCTTAAAAATTTAAATGTTTGAATAAGTGTGCAGTGATTTTAATTTGCATATCACTAATGGTAAATGATGATAAACATATTTTCATGTGTTTATTTGCCATCCATATCTCTTTCTCAGATTTTCTAACTGGATTTTTTAAGCTTAGGTTTTGAGAGTTCTTTACAGATTCTAGATAAAAGAGCTTTACCAGACGTGATTTACAAATGTTTCATCCCAGTTTGTAGTCTTATTTTTCTCATCTTCTCTATATTTCACAGTGGTACCCCTTTAACAGAGCAGAGTTTTAGCCAATTAATTATAAAGAAAAAAAAAAAAAGTAAGTCTAACTATATTCACACCCTGAGTTTGTGGAACTGTTTATATAAGTAACAAAGCCACCATTTATTATATTACAGCAAGGGAAAATACATTCCAATGTTCAAATAATTGATTTACACATCACTATTTAGAATACAGCCCACTCATAAGTAGGAGGCTTCTATTTAAATGAACTACTTTGGAACAAAAACTGCAGTTACTTTCTTTTCCTAAACACAAATATTTTAACTTTCACTCTGAGTCAATTCAAATGAAAATAAATTAATGCTCCAAATACCTTCTCATATATTTTCTCACTGAGTCAATATTTTGACATTTGCATGTGATGTTCAAAGAGATGTATCTAAAAATTTCTATTGAAATTAAGCTTCAACAATATTGTGCAAGTCTTTGTAAACAATATTTTAAAATTATTTTTTTCAATTTTTAACTTAGTTTTAATAAGATTGAGTAACTTAGATGGTAATAACGAAAATATGATATACTAACTTAAGATATTACCCTAACATTATTATCCATTGTCCTTTCCTTGTGCTATTATTAAATTTTCTTATTTCTAGCATATATTTTATTGTAAGTTCACTTTAATTTTAAGATAACAAATCTTCTCATATTGCTTTTCCCTTTTACAAGACTATGTTATCTTAGATAAAATGATAAAGAGTTATTTACATAAATAACAATTTTTGGTGTTATGCCTACTTTGATAAATTTTTGTTACATAAAATAAAAATAATGAAGCTGAATTGGTAGGAACCCTTTTTGATCAAATCCAATTAATGACTACTGTCATTTCTCAATCAGTCATAAAACTATTTCCTCCATATTTATCACACATATTTTTTACTTAATACTTTGAAGGATGAAAAATGAGTTAGAATGAGGAGTGAACATATAGTGTGCTGACTATTTTCTTTGTGATGAGACTGAAACTATGAAGAATGTATACATCTGTTTTAAGGCTTAAATTTATTGACCATTTCTTCGCTGTCTAGTATTATGCCAAGTATTTTGAGTGCTTTAGATTAAGGTCTGAATTCTGACATCAGGGATATTACATTTTTAGGAAGATAATGTGAATACGAACCAAGTTATCATTAAATCAGTTTGTAATAAAATGTTAAATACCAATTACCAGCTAAAAGTGCTACAGTGATTTATGAGAATACAGAGGGAAAAAAAGTGTACTAATGAAAAAGTAAAGCTTAAACTGGGTCCTATAAAATTAGGAGAATTTGGCCCAGCAGATTACAGCGGAAGTATTTAAAAAATACCTAAGGAGATGCAAATGAGGTAGTTGGAGAGGAAAGAAAACCAAGGATGTGTCCTTTTCCTACAAAAATAAATTTTATAGTGATATTAAATAACATGGGGCTTTCTATTTGTTTTTCCTTTAGGTGTCAGTTTACTTGTAATTTTTAAAGAGAACCATGAATGTATACCTATCATCAGACAGAATATCTACAATGAATACTTATCTTGTCAAAAAGTTTTTAAAAATCTAAATACCATAGACTTATTGGAGCAAAAAGTTAGACTGTGTACTAATCTAAAAATGAAGACTGAAGTACTGGAAACTTACATTCAATGAGCATTTTAATTCTACATTGGTAGCTGAGTTTGTTGGAAGCAAATGCTGTGTGGAAAACAAAACCCCAATAAAGAAACCTAAAGAATTGCTGTCCATAATGTATAGAAATATTTTTTTATGAATTTTTATCAATCAGTTTACGCAAAGTTATAATGCATCAAAGAACAATCCCCAAAACCTCTATGGCTTAGATTGAACATTTCTTTTGTTCTTGTGTTACACTGTAAATCTCTCTAGGAGAAAAGGCTCCTGTAGCACAGAGAGAAAGAGCAATGGCTGGGCTATAAATGACTCCTACGGTTTCTGCTCCACAGCACCACCCATCACATTCAGTCACATTCCATGGTCAACGCCAATCACATGGTCAAGCCTGATTTAAGAAGAGAGGGTAAAAACAAACCTCATGGAAGGAAAAGGGAGTTAAATAACTAGAAATATTAAGCCAATCAACCACAGAGTAGTTAGAAAAAGTTCATCACCAAACTAGAAAATATTCAAAATACATAAACATTTGTTTCACAAAAAGGACCATTCAAATGAACAAAGAAATGCTTAAAAAAAAAGTTCAAAATCTTTAGTATTAAAATAAAGACAATTAAAAGGATGAGGTATGATTTTTCAACCACCGGAATGATAAAGTCTAAACATATAGCTAGGGGGACCTTCAAGATGGTGGAGGAGTAAGAGGTAGAGGTCACCTTCCTCCCCACAAATACATCAAAAACACATCTACATGTGGAACGACTCCTACAGAACACCTACTGAACACTGGCAGAAGACCTCAGATTTCCCAAAAGGCAAGAAACTCCCCACATATCTGGGTAGGGCAAAAGAAAAAAAGAAGAAACAGACACAAGAATAGGTACGGGACCTGCACCTCTGGGAGGGAGCTGTGAAGGAGGAAAGGCTTCCACACACTAGGAAGCCCCTTCACTGGCAGAGACGGGGGGTGGTGGGGGGGGAATCTTCAGAGCCATGGAGGAGAGCACAGCAAAAGGGGTGAGAGGGCAAAGCAGAGAGACTCCCACACAGAGGATCAGTGACAACCAGCACTCACCAGCCCGAGAGACTTGTCTGCTCACCCGCCGGGGCGAGCAGGGGCTGTGAGCTGAGGCTCAGGCTTCAGAGGTGGGATCCCAGGTAGAGGAGTGGGGTTGGCTGCATGAACACAGCCTAAAGGGGGCTAGTGCGTCACAGCTAGCTGAGAGGGAGTCCAGAAAAAAGTCTGGAGCTGCCGAAGAGGCAAGAGACCATTGTTTCAGGGTGCACAAGGACAGGGGATTCCTTCCCTGTCTGCCCACAGAAAGCAGAGCACCACCTTAGTGAGCTCCAGAGATGGGCAAAAGCTCAGCTTGTGGCTATCAGCTCAGACACCAGAGACGGGCATGAAATGCTAACACTGCTGCTACAGCCACCAAGAAGCCTGTGTGCAAGCACAGGTCACTAACCACACCTCCCCTCGCAGGAGCCTGTGCAGCCAGCCACTGCCAGGGTCCCATGATCCAGGGACAACTTCCCCGGGAGAACACATGGCACACCTCAGTCTGTTGCAATGTCATGCCAGTCTCTGCCTGCTGCAGGCTCACCCCTCATTCAAATTATAACTACCGTACCACTCCCTCCCTCAGGCATGAGTGAGCCAGAGCCCCCTAATCAGCCACTGCTTTAACCCATCCTGTCTGGGTGGGAACAAAAGCCTGAGGCAACCTACACGCACAGGAGGGGTAAAAACCAAAGCTGAACCCAGGAGCTGTACGAACAAAGAAGGGAAAGGGAAATTTCTCCACGTACCCTGAGGAGCAGCGGATTAAATCCACACAATCAACTTAAGGTACCCTGCATCTGTGGAACACCTGAAGAGACAACAAGTCAACCCACAATTGAGGCAGTAGACTTTGGGAGCAAATGTAGGCATGGGGTTTGCTCTCTGTGACTGACTTGTTTCTGATTTTTATGTTTATCTTAGTATAGTTTTTAGTGCCTGTTATCATTGGTGGATTTGTTTATTGGTTTCATTGCTCTCAACCAAACCAAGATCCTGGTACCTTTCTATTTTAATAATGTTTTTTAATTTTTTAATTTAAATTATTTTATTTTTATATATTTATTAATTTTTTTATCTTTCTTTTTTCTCTTCTTTTTCTTCTGAGCTGTGTGCCTGACAGGATCTTGGTGCTCTGGCATGGTGTCAGGCCTGAGACTCTGAGGTGGGAGAGCCAAGTTCAGGACACTGGACCACAGAGACCTCCTGGCCCATGTAATCTCAGTCAGCAAGAGTTCTCCCAGAGATCTTTGTCTCAATGCTAAGACCCAGTTCCACTCAAAGACCAGCAAGCTACAGTGCTGGACACCCTATGCCAAACAACTAGCGAGACAGAAACACAAACCCACCCGTTAGCAGAGAGGCTACGTAAAATCATAATAAAGTTCACAGACACCCTAAAACACACCACCGGATGTGGTCCTGCCCACCAGAGAGACAAGATCCAGCCCCACCCACCAGAAAACAGGCACCAGTTCACTCCATCAGGAAGCCTACACAAGCCACTGAACCAACCTTACCCCTTGGAGGTAGACACCAAAAACAATGGGAACTATGAACCCACAGATGGTGAAATGGAGACCACAAACACAGTAAGTTAAGCAAAATGAGAAGACAGAGAAATATGTAGCAGATGGAGGAGCAAGGTAAAAACCCACCAGACCAAACAAATGAAGAGGAAATAGTCAGTCGACCTGAAAAAGAATTCAGAGTAATGATAGTAAAGATGATTCAAAATCTTGGAACTAGAATAGAGAAATTACAATAAATGTTCAACAAGCACCTAGAAGAACTAAAGAGCAAATAAACAATAATGAACAACACAATAAATGAGATTCAAAATTCGCTAGAAGGAATCAATAGCAGAATAACTGAGGCAGAAGAACAGATAAGTGACCTGGGAGATAAAATACTGGAAATAACTCCCACAGAGCAGAATAAAAAAAAAAGCAAGAAAAGAATTGAGGACAGTCTCAGAGACCTCTTGGACAACATTAAATGTACCAATATTGTAATTATAGGGATCCTAGAAAAAGAAGAGAAAAAGAAAGGGTCTGAGAAAATATTTGAAGAGATTATAGTTGAAAACTTCCCTAATACGGGAAAAGAAATAAACAGTCCAGGAAGTGCAGAGAGTCCCATACAGGATAAGTCCAAGGAGAAACACGCCAAGACACATATTAATCAAACTATCAAAAATTAAATAAAAGACAAAATATTAAAAGCAGCAAGGGAAAAGCAACAAATAGTATACAAGGGAATCCCCATAAGGGTAACGACTAATCTTTCGGCAGAAACTCGGCAAGTCAGAAGGCAGTGGCAGGACATATTTAAAGTGATGACAGGGGTAAACCAACAACCAAAATTACTCTACTCAGCAAGGATCTCATTCAGATTTGATGGAGAAAATAAAAGCTTTACAGACAAGCAAAAGCTAAGAGAATTCAGCACCACCCAACCAGCTATACAACAAATGCTAAAGGAACTTCTCTAGGCAGGAAACACAGGAGAAGGAAAAGACCTAAAAAAAACCCAAAACAATTAAGAAAATGGTAATAGGAACATACATAGAGATAATTACCTTAAATGTAAATGGATAAAATGCTCCAACCAAAAGACATAGACTGGCTGAATGGACACAAAAACAAGACTCGTATATATGCTGTCTACAGGAGACCCACTTCAGACCTAGGGACACATACAGACTGAAAGTGAGGTGATGGAAAAGAGATATTCCATGCAAATGGAAATCAAAGGAAAGCTGGAGTAGTTTTACTCATATTAGACAAAATAGATTTTAAAATAAAGACTATTATAAGAGACAAGGAAGGACACTACATAATGATCAAGGGATCAATCCAAGAATAAGATATGACAATTTTAAATATTTATGTACCCAACATAGGAGCACCTCAATACATAAGGCAAATGCTAACAGCCATAAAAGGGGAAATCGACAGTAACACAATTATAGCAGGGGACTTTAACATCCCACTTTCACCATTGGACAGATCATCCAAAATGAAAATAAATAAGGAAACACAAGCTTTAAAAGACACATCAGACCAGATAGACATAATTGATATTTATAGGACATTCCATCCAAAAACAACAGAATACACTTTCTTCTCAAGTGCTCATGAAACACACTCCAGGTTAGATCGTATCTTGGGTCACAAAGGAAGCCTTCGTAAATTTAAGAAAACTGAAATCATATCAAGTATCTTTTCCAACCACAACGCTATGAGACTAGATACCAATTACAGGAAAAAAACTGTAAAAAATAACAAACACACAAAGGCTAAACAATAGGCTACTAAATAACGAAGATATCACTGAAGAAATCAGAGGAAATCAAAGAATACCTAGAAGCAAATGACAATGAAAACATGATGACCCAAAACCTATGGGATGCAGCAAAAGCAGTTCTAAGAAGTTTACAGCAATACAATCCTACCTCAAGAAACAAGAAACATCTCAAATAAACAAACTATTCTTACACCTAAAGCAATTAGAGAAAGAAGAACAAAAAAAACTCATATTTAGCAGAAGGAAAAAAATCATAATGATCAGATCAGAAAGAAATGAAAAAGAAATGAAGGAAATGATAGCAAAGATCAATAAAACTAAAAGCTAGTTCTTTGAGAAGATAAACAAAATTGATAAACCACTAGCCAGACTCATCAAGAAAAAAAGGAAGAAGACTCAAACCAACAGAAATAGAAGTGAAAATGGAGAAGTAACAACTGACACTGCAGAAATACAAAGAAACATGAGGGATTACTCCAAGCAGCTATATGTCAATAAAATGGACAACCTGGAAAAAATGGACAAATTCTTAGAAAAGCACAACCTTCTGAGACTGAACCAGGAAGAAATAGAAAATGTCAACAGACAAATCATAAGCACTGACATCGAAACTGTGATTAAAAATCTTCCAACAAACAAAAGCCCAGGACCAGATGGCTTCACAGGTTAATTCTATCCAACATTTAGAGAAGAGCTAACACCTATCCTTCTCAGACTCTTCCAAAATATAGCAGAGGGAGGAACACTCCAAAACTCATTCTACAAGGCCATCATCACCCTGATACCAAAATCAAAGATGTCACAAAAAAGAAAACTACAGGCAAATATCTCTCATGAACATAGATGCAAAAATCCTCAACAAAATACTAGCATACAGAATCCAAGAGCACATTAAAAGGATTATACACCTTGATCAAGTGGGGTTTATCCCTGGAATGCAACGATTCTTCAATATATGTAAAACAATGTGATACAGCATATTAACAAACGAAGGAGAAAAAACATATGATAATCGCAATAGATGCAGAAGCTTTTGACAAAATTCAACACCCATTTACGAGAAAAACACTCCAGAAAGTAGGCATAGAGGGAACTTACCTCAACATAGTAAAGGCAATATACGACAAACCCACAGCCAACATCCTTCTCATTGGTGAAAAACTGAAACCATTTCCACTAACATCAAGAACAAGACAAGGATGCCTACTCTCAGCACTAGTATTCAACATAGATTTGGAAGCTTTAGCCAAACAAGAAAAAGAAATAAAAGGAATCCAAGTAGGAAAGGAAGAAGTAAAGCTGTCACTGTTTGCAGATGCCATGATATTATATACATAGGGAATCCTAAAGATGCTATCAGAGACTGCTAGAGCTCGGGCTTCCCTGGTGGCGCAGTGGTTGAGAGTCTGCCTGCCGATGCAGGGGACATGGGTTCGTGCCTCAGTCCAGGAAGATCCCACATGCCGCGGAGCGGCTGGGCCCATGAGCCATGGCCGCTGAGCCTGCACGTCCGGAGCTTGTGCTCCGCAATGGGAGAGGCCACAACAGTGAGAGCCCCACGTACTGCAAAAAAAAAAAAAAAAAAAGAAAAGAGCTAATCAATGAATCTGGTAAAGTAGCAGGATACAAAATTAATGCACAGAAATCTCTTGCTTTCCTATACACTAATGATGAAAAATCTGAAAGAGAAATTAAGGAAACACTCCCATTTACCAATCCAAAAAAAAGAATAAAATACCTAGGAATAAACCTACCTACAGAGACAAACAGCCTGTATGCAGAAAACTATAAGACACTGATGAACGAAATTAAAGATGATACAAACAGATGGAGAGATATACCATGTTCTTGGATTGGAAGAGTCAACATTGTGAAAATGACTATACTACCCAAAGCAATCTACAGATTCAATGGAATCCCTGTCAAACCGCCAATGGCATTTTCACAGAACTAGAACAAAAATTTCACAATTTGTATGGAAACACAAAAGACCCCGAATAGTCAAACAATCTTGAGAAAGAAAAACGGAACTGGAGGAATCAGGCTCCTGGACTTCAGACGATACTACAAAGCTACAGTAATCAAGAGAGTATGGTACTGGCATAAATACAAAATTATGGATCAATGGAACAGAATAGAAATCCCAGAGATAAACCCATGCATATATGGTCACCTTATCTTTGATAAAGGAGGCAAGAATATACAGTGGAGAAAAGACAGCCTCTTCAAAAAACGGTGCTGGGAAAACTGGACAGCTACATGTAAAAGAATGATATTAGAACACTCCCTAACACCATACACAAAAGTAAACTCAAAATGGATTAAAGACCTAAATGTAAGGCCAGACACTATAAAACTCTTAGGGAAAAACATGGGCGGAACACTCTATGACATAAATCACCGCAAGATCTTTTTGACCCACCTCCTAGAGAAATGGAAATAAAAAACAAAAATAAACAAATGGGACCTAATGAAACTTAAAAGCTTTTGCACAACAAAGGAAACCATAAACAAGATGAAAAGACAACCCTCAGAATGGGAGAAAACATTTGCAAATGAAGCAACTGATAAAGGATTAATCTCCAAAATTTACAAGCAGCTCATGCAGCTCAATATCAAAAAAACAAACAACCCAATCCAAAAATGGGCAGAAGACCTAAAGAGACATTTCTCCAAAGAAGATATACAGATTGCCAGTAAACACATGAAAGGATGCTCAACATCTCTAATCATTAGAGAAATGAAAATCAAATCCACAATGAGGTATCAGCTCACACCGGTCAGAACGGCCTTCATCAAAAAGTCTACCAAAAATAAATGCTGGATAGGGTGTGGATAAAAGGGAACCCTCTTGCACAGTTGGTGGGAATGTAAGTTGATACAGCCACTATGGAGAACAGTATGGAGGTTACTTTAAAAACTAAAAATAGAACTACCATACAACACAGCAATCCCACTACTGGGCATATACCCTGAGGAAAACATAATTCAAAAAAGTCATGTACCACAAGTTTCATTGCAGCTCTGTTTACAATAGCCAGGACATGGAAGCAACCAAAGTGTCCATTGACAGATGAATGGATAAAGAAGATGTGGCACACATACACAATGGAATATTACTCAGCCATAAGAAGAAACGAAATTGAGTTATTTGTAGTGAGGTGGATAGACCTAGAGTCTGTCATACAAAGTGAAGTAAGTCAGAAAGAGAAAAACAAATACCATATGCTAAAACATATATATGGAATCTAAAAAGAAAAAAAAAATTCTGATGAACCTAGGGGCAGGACAAGAATAAAGACGCAGATGTAGAGAATTGACTTGAGGACCCGGGAGGTGGAAGGGTAAGCTGGGACGAAGTGACAGTGGCATGGACATATATACACTATGAAACATAAAATAGATAGCTAGTGGGAAGCAGCTGCATCGCACTGGGACATCAGCTCCGTGCTTTGTGATCACCTCGAGGGGAGGGAATAGGGAGGGTGGGAGGGAGATACAAAAGGGAGGGGATATGGGGATATATGTATACATATAGCTGATACATCTTGTTATACAGCAAAAACTAACACACCATTGTAAAGCAATTATACTCCAATAAAGATGTTAAAAAATTTTTAAAATTAAGAAAAATAAAACATACAGCTAAATTCTAGTATTGGATATATTATGAAGAAAAAATATTTTATGATTTGTTCTTTGGAGTAGTAATTACAATATTTATTAAATAATTCAATACATTTAATATTTAAATATAAAATATAGTTTGGTTTAGCAATGAGAGTTTGAAGAATCAACGTAAAGAAAATAATTACACAAGTGAACCGATGTACTTACACAAAAACGTCATTTCATTATTGTTTATAGTAAACCAAATTAGAAATATAAAAAATGTCCATGAGTGAGAGTCAGATTAATCAGCTCACATATAAAATGCAATTCTACATATAGCTGATTCACTTTGTTATACAGCAGAAACTAACACATCACTGTAAAGCAATTTTACTCCAATAAAGATGTTTAAAAATAATTCAATTCTGTGTAAGAAGACACTTAAATTGAGTAAGGAAATTCTCTCTCTCCTCTCTCTCTTTTTCTTTCTCTCCCCATGATATATTTTTGTGTATAAAAACTTCAAGAACAGTAGAATGTTAGGTTTCCATATATGTAAATTTATATTTACTTTATACTTTATATCTATCCAGACATATTCAGATGTAAATAATTGGAAGGAATATCATCAAAAATCTCACTTGAATGTTTATAAACAGTGCTAATTTGAATAATTTGTAATAGACTGGCTGTTTGTTTTACTATAAATATCCTCTTCACTCTCAGAAGAAAATGATATGTACGTTTTCTTTTAAAAAATATAGAGCTCCCCTTGAACATAGCAACAGCTTCAGTAACTACTTTCTCCAATAAGCTGACCTAGACCTACACTCAGAAACTTGTCTGAGGTACCCGCAGTTGCCAGTGATAATGGCACCATCTATTCCTGTGTGGATATCTGCCAGCATGGGAAGTAGAGATAATTGCCAATGATTAGGTAGATCGCCTGAAACTATTACCTTAATTAATATTTTCAATTAAGTGGTGATACGTTTAGAAGAATTAGACTGTGTTAGTTTGAATGTAGATGTGAAAATGCTGTTGTCCTGACATGTCTAGACATGTCTGACATGACTCATTGGCCGTTCTTGGTGGTGAATGACGCAAGAAGGCCTATGGTCCAGATGAAATACAAGGGAGAATCCAAAAGCTTCTAACCAGAGGAGGTATCATCTATGATTCTAGCAAAGATGAAGAAACCACAGAAGCCTACCTTGGGAAGACTGTTTACAAGTGCTATTGCCACAGCATTAGTTTATTAATGACTGCCACCAACAGATTTCCAAAGAAGGTAATCCTATTGCTTCTCTTAATATTCTCAGAAGTATCAAAGAGCTATTGGTTGCTGCTATGGCTTGAATAAGATACTGGTGGTGAAATACATATGGTGACCTTTTTTCTTAAAAGGTGTACTTTAAAATGTACAAATCCTCACTATTGACTATGGAATATTTTGGGTCAAACCTATAGCAGAAGACTAAAGCTTATATGGAGAAGACTTTGACAAACAGAAGGTTTCATTGCAGATTTCAAGTCCAAGCATAAGAAGGATATTCATGAGAGCAAGATATATGACTGTAGCCTCTATACTACTTGTAAACATGCACAGTGTAACTAAACAAAAGCAGGTCAAAATTGATATTGATTCTCTCCAAGAGAGGGTTGAGTTCCACACATTAATTATCTGTGCTAGTTTGAAAAACTGAATGCTGACCTGTGGCATTCTGGACTCTGTGGAGAAAGCCATTCACTATGTCAAATTAGACAAGTCAGAGATATATGTCCTCATTGTGATGGGTGATTATATACATATCTCTAGTATTTAGACACTTCTGCAAGACTTCTTCAAGGGAAAACAATTGACAGGTACATCAATCCCTATGGAGCTATTGTTCATGATACATCTGCCCAGGCAGTGATCTTATCTAGGGACAAATCTGAGGATGTTCAAGGTTCACTGCTCTTGGATATCACTACTTTTTCCATTAATAATGAAACCCCTGGTGGTGTCATAATCACCATGATCAACACAATATCAGCGTGCCCACTCACAGACTTTCACAACTTACTCAACCAGCTCAGTGCACTTATTCTAGTTTATAAAGGGTGATGTGCTATGACAACCTGCTTGGCACGTTTTAATTCATAGGCATACTCCCATTTCCTGTGGTATATCTCAGATCCCAGTATGCAGATAACAATACAGGAAAAAAGAACAAGACTGCCACCACAAATGACAAGTGTCCTTTGAGCAAGGAAGACCTTGAGGGTACAAGTCAGAAGGCTAAGAAACACAAAGTTGAAACGAGAAGCAGAGACACAAGGTTTCTTCTAAATATTTTCTTAAATCCTACATCTTCAATGTGAAAGCCATCGTCGAATGTAAAAAAAATATCAAAGGCAATGTCAATGATGAGGACAAACAGAAGATTTTCTACAAGTGTAATGAAATCATTGACTGGTTCAATAAGAATAGCATTGTAGAGAAGGAGACACTTGCATCTCAGCAGAAAAATTTGGAGAAAGTCTGCAACCCCATCATTACCAAACACTAACAGAGTACAGAAGCATAAAAGGGAACATACCTAGCTGTTTCCCTAGGGCAGATATCTGCTACCTGGTGTTGCTCCTTCTGGATCCATCATGGAAGAGAGTGATCAAGCCAGCAAGAGCATAGAAATTGTAGCACGATTCCACAATCAAAAAATGAAGACCCCACATTTGTAGCAAATTCAGTGACAGTTAAAAATACTAAACTGATATATTAAATCTTTCAGCGCTCTCAATACATAAATGAGTGCACAAGGAAAGGAAATAACAGTGCAGTTTATCAGTACTGTATTGTAAGTTAGTAGAAAATTCAATGTCCTAAATGAAAACTGTATTTAAAACTTGCACAGAAAGTTATAGTAAAGAATACTAAAGAAAAACCCCAGTCAAATAAAAAATCAACACACACACAATTCATATTATATTTCAAATCACAGGTCATGATTGCTAACTTTTAAAAATCCCCCTTTCCAAAGAGATAGGGAATTAGTTAACATGGCTGTTTGGTGTTGCTTCTTTGTAGATTCCACAAGTTGAAAATAAAGTATACAGGAAGAAGACAAAACAAAAATAAAAACAAAAACAGGGAGGAATAGATCATTTTAATCATCACCATAATATCTATCTTTCCTATTAGCAATCTCTTCTTTAAAAAAAAAGTTACAAATTGATACCAAAAGATAAAATTAAGCATTTATTATCTTTTTAATGTGGCACTGACTTACTACATTTTCTCCTTTCCTGATACTAATACTTTTGATAAATGAATTAAACACAAGATACTATCAACTGAAAAAGCAGAGAAGATATTTCATGCATTTATCTCATTTATGGTTACATTACTTCTGGGCATATAAGGAAATCAAGAACTGGGAACATATGAAAATGGATTGCACTGGATATGCACAGTCTATCAGAAAAGGGATTTTTTAAATGTTTTTTTTTCATTCTGAGCTTTAAAATTACTCTTCTTTGCTGCCTTGACAGCAGGATCAATAAATAAGTTTAATGACATGAAGGCTTTACGAGTAAGAATCATGTGCACTCTGTAGTTGAACTGCAGCCAGACTATTTCTCACCTGCTGTAGGCACTCCTATTAGTTACATCTGCTCCAAGTACAACACATGGAAGATTTGTATGCATTTATTCATACATAACTCAGACACATGCTAATAAGCATATTTTAAGCATGTTTTAATTGGACAGAAATTGTACTACTAAAAAAGTCAGTTTATTGCCACCATATATATAGACATCAACTTAGCGCAAAGCATCAAAAACAAAGTTATTTTTTACTCTTCTCGCAAAGTTTTTCTACATATGCTATTTTTCTTGTAAAATTTAGGTTGCATTTAAACTGATAACTATAGTCTAGGGAGAACATAGGGAGAAGACAACCAGTCAGGAAAGAAAATAGGGGGGGATATTTAGTGATAAATAAATTTAAGATATACAGAAATATAAGAATTACTAACATCTATAATCTTAAGATATATAAGATTAAACAAGTTTATTCTTGGCTCTTTGATATGATCCATTCCACAGAAACAAGAATTCATGATGGAAATATCAATAATAATCATTAAAATGTACGAGTACTTGAAATTATCAAGTACTGTGTTCTCCATTCCCTAGATTTTATGTCACTTCACAAATATACACACACATACACAACCATGAGAGAGTATTACTGTGTTTCCTATTTATTAGACTTTATAAGTCATTATTCACATACTTAAATGACTCTTCACTACTTCCTTGCCAAGCCTGAACTTTGAGCTTTGAGAATTGTTTGTGAGGCCAAGGATTTTATCTCCTTGCTTCCCTGCACAGACCCAGGTTTGGTTGTCTGCCTTGGGCACTGTCAAGAATCAGGGAAACAGTCTCCACTGCTCCATCCCCCCCTACCCCCCACCCCATGCCCAAGACTATTCCCTCCCATTCTTGTGGGGAACAGCCACATTTCTCTCTCCCCTACAACTTTTCCCTGTAATGTTACTCCATCAACATTTTGTCAGTTGTTTTCTTCATAGTAGGTGCTCAAAACCTAGGAGCAAAATCAAAAGACCTCAGCAACCAACAATTCCGAGAACAAAGAGAGTTTTGATGTCCATTTAAAAACAAAGAGAAAAAGAACACCAAAAAATAAAACAAATACAAACAAGCAAAAGGACAAAAACAAACCCCTTAAACAATGCAAATGTTCACATATTGTCACTTCTTAACTACCACACACAGCAATCCAGGTCAGTCTGACACCAGAGAAAGAGTTGCTAACCAGAGCAAAGTGGAGATGATAAAACATTGGCTTAATCAACACAGACTCACTTGGAAGTCAGTTTAGCTTCAGTTCCCAGCTAAAGCATCTGCAAGCTCTGTGACCCTGCAAAAGTGGCTATGTCTCAGTTTTCCTGTAAAAGGTTGATAATTCACTCTAAAACTGATCTTCTTGGTTTCTTGTGGTCATTAAATGAAACGATACCTAGGAAGAGCTTACAGCAGTACATGGAGCATAGTCGGTCCTCTAAAAACTATTGATCTCCAGTTCTGGGGACAAATTGGCACCTGCCCTGACTCTTGAGCCTTCCTTCTTCACTCATGCAGGCTTTGACCACTGATGCATCCTGACTCGTACCTTTGTGTTTGCCGGCCTTTGACTCGGGTAAGCGATATGGGGAATTGGGCAACACAGGTTTTGGAGAAATGTCGACTGTTATTTCAAATCTGTGTGATTTGGGATGAGATATTTAAACTTTCAACATCATATTCTTCATTACTAAAACTGGAAATTATACTACTTACTGAGGCTTCTGTGAGAATAAGTGAGGTAACAAAAAACTTTTATCAGGTCATACTACCACCACCACCACTACTACTACTATTATTGCTACTACTACATCAGCAAAGGCAACCAAAATTTGCTGAGTGCTGTATGTGTTCCAGGTATTTTTGAATCATTTTCTAAAAATCATTTTATTTAACCCTCATAACTATGGGCTTAGGGAGTTATTTACTTTGATACTTTAAAAGCAAATTTCTGAGCTGCAAAAAGCCATATCAATGATTAAATGACTTGTCCAAAGGACTACTTTCACCAGGACCTTGAAATAATGCAATTCTGAAGTTCGCATTCAGTATCACATAGTTCTCTATTCATTTATATATACATAGTTAATATCATTCAAGCTGGGGTCACTGTCATTTATATACTCTAGAAATTGGGAGAAGTATGAGTTCTTGTTGCTATCTCCGTGTATCATGGCTTCTAGTTGCAGGAGAACCATCACTAACTAGCTTAAGAAGTCAATAGATTTATTAGAAGACACTTAAATGCTCTCAGACTCATCAGTAGGATCAGAAAGTTAGGTGTGAAGGCTGTTCCAGTTATGACCTCCTTGCCCGTATGTTGGGCACTACCCTGCAGTTCACGATGCTGATGCTGGACACTGTACAGTAAAACCTCTGGTGCTACTGATGGCCCTGAAAACCAGACTCCTGTGTGGATTTCGTCATGTTGCCTGCATATTGTTCTATTCTGAACTGATGTCTCATATGGATCTAGCAGATTGGCAGACAAGCCATATTCCTGCTACATCACCTCATAGGAGAATAGGAAGCCAGCTACACCTCTGTCTGGAGAGATATGTCTTGGAAGGGTCTGGAAAACGTCCAGAGGCCAAGACGCATGATCAATTTCCAGAACATTTATAAACTTCAAATCTGGTTGTTATTCCATTCCAGGGCAATTTGTGGTATTCGTCCTCACCTCTGTTTTAGGATAGTTACATTTCTTCTCTAAGATCTATATATGCCACTGCCTCTTACAAAACAGATTGCAGAAAGAATGAATTCTCAAATAAATCCCTTTACAAAACCACTCGTGCAAACACGTTTATAAGCTAGTTCATAAACTGATTTTTTTTTAAAAGGTGAGGGATACTATTTTGGAAATAATATAACTATGTCTATTTCTGTTTATATCATAACCTCCACCACTATTGTCCCTCCCTGAAGACAGATACCTGTGTTACCCTCCTTACAGTGTCATAGAATTGCCTTAATAACAGTGTCTTCTAAATTACTGTTGTTATAGGTCACGCTCAACAAAACTGAGGGAGTCCAAACATCTTTTTTCTCTTTCATAAAAAGTGATCACCAGTATAAGTCTCCCTCTTTCACTGAAGTATATTCCTCCTTTCCTTCCTCCAGAACAACTACTACCAAGTACGGAGAAGCAACCACAAAACTGGCCATAGTGACTTTCCTTGCCAAAAACTGAGACAGGTGAAGGAGTGTTTTTAAAGGGTAAGAATCTAGAAGGGAAATGTCCCCTTCCTTACTGCACTGAGTAATCACTGTAAATGTCTGCTTTCAGTTTGACATTAAGATATAACTGTCAAATGTGAGAGCCCCTACCTGGCAGAAATAAAACCTTGTGATTATCCCTGAAATGTTTTATTTACTTGTTAGCAAAGAATTATCCAAAGTTCTGCATTCAACATGTGATTCAATACTCATTTTAATAGGTCAGCACAACAGGGAGTAAAAGGACTTTGATGAAAAGCAGTCAGAGAAATTATGCTTTTTAAGCTTCCTGAAGAGTTACTTTCTTGGTAAAGCTATTAAAAAAATAATTAACTTTCAAACTAGTTCATTGAAAACAGCCAACACTACCATAATTCCTTTCAATTGAATTCTCTAATTTTTAGTGCCACAGTCCATTACATGGAAGTTACCACTGCAGCTTACATGAATGTTAAAATCCCAATCACATTATACAATGTATCAGGATATGTAAACAAAAGCAGAACAATTCTCACATGTCTGCCTTTTACTCACCAGCCATAGGAAATCCCAGAGCTGGTAGATAGTTCAAGAACTTTTGTGTATTCTTACTTCCAGTTAGGACTGATGTAAATATTCAAGACATGAAATTAATTTACATATCTGAATTTATGAATGTGTACTTTATTCCAATCACAGTTCTTAGTCCTTTGCATACATACATTCATGTATATATCAATTCTATGAGGTTGGTATGACCATCATCGTTTTTAAAATGAGAAAAACAAAACAAACGAACAAAAATAAATTCTAGGGTACAAAGAGCTTAAGAAAATTAGGGTACATGGTAATTCATTGTGAAGCTCTTCAAGGCTTCTACTATATCGCTTTTTTAGTTATTTAGCAAAATTTTTGGAACGTGCACAAAATATTTGAAAAATATTGAAGGGAATATACAAATGTGTAAACCTTGGTTCTTAAATCTTGGCCTTTATTAAATTGATGATTACTGATAGATGGAATATGTTGAGAAACGGGCATCTGTCCAAGGAATACCATCATGTCAGTACTATGCTCTTAAGGTAGGAGTGATCAAATCTGACTGTGGTCATGGAGGTCAACCAAACCTTCAGGGTAAATAAGTATTTGCCAGGCAGAAAAATGAGGGAAGATGAAGAGGCTCTGAAGAGATGTTTCAGGAACTATAAAGTGCAAGATTGTGAAAATACAAATAAGACCCTCAATATGATTATTGCAGTGTGGGTCCTAAGGACTATGTTAAGGAATTGGGGAGGAATTAGGGAATGTTGCTGGGGAGGTTGACTGAGGCTAGCTGGGAAAGTAATTTGAATTCTCTATTTTAAGCAATTCTTTAACCAATGAGGAGAATGACCAGATAACAGACATACCATTCTGACCCTGACAGCATTTTAATAATATATATTTAATAAGAACAAGCCTAATGCTTAAGATATATACCAAAAAAAGATATGTATCAACACTGATCAATCTTTACTAAAATGTATTAAACCATTTCCATTAAACCATTTCCATTTATTATATTTTCATTATCCTACTTAATGTTCTGTAAATATATTTTTAAATTTTATGCATCACTTAGTTTTTTTTCAGTTTCAAATTTTACTCTTTATAACTTTACCATTATAAATTTGTGTGTGTGTGAGATGTTTAATGGTTGAGGGTAAAAATATTGCAGAACTCATTATAATGAGAAGTTTTGGTTATTGTTCATTTTACTTTATATTAAAGACAGATGCCAATAATATGCATTATGATTGAGGTGGTAATTAACCAATGAGAAAAATATGCCAAATTGCTTTCAGATGTCCTAGGAGTGTTTCTACTGACCAGATTGCACATGTTCTACCACTCACTCTGTTCTGCACCCATCTTTTTATTGCTTTGCATAAGGTGTTGTAACTCTCCCCACCAGTAACAGAGCAAAGACAAAACAAAGGGTCAAACAGTGAAGTCAAAATACCCTTGAGTATAAAAATGCAAAGATCAAAATATTTTGCTACGAAGTGATGCTATCATAGTTTTTTAAAAAGGGAAAGATGATTTAAAATTTTAAGAAAGGTAGTTGGTGGCATCATGGACAAAAGCATGTAGCACAGAGAGACTAAAAACAGGAACTAATTAAGATTGTGATGACAGCTAAAACCAATGATATTGAATTGTCATTAAGGAGTAAGGTCAGACATGTGAGGGAGGAGGGATGTGAAAGAAAAAAAAAACCTACAGAAAACAAAGCCCAGCAATATATTATTAGAGGATGGTGATATGCAAAAGAAATCATTTTTCAAGTGGCTCAAAATTATAAAAATGAAATTCCAGCTAAATATTACTTGAAAATGGAAAATAAAACGAGGTTTATCTAGATGGCAATTAAAAGTGTATGTTTTACTTGTTCCCAAGATTCCTAAACATGTCCATGGACTTGTATTTTCATGATTGCTATGGCTTCTGACTTTTTCTGATTCCTTGTAATTTCCCATCCCAATTAAGCCTCACGTATCCATGATTCTTCTCTTCGTTTAAGGCTCAGTCAGTTGATTGTCCGTTTCATATACACAAACACATACATACATACATAGCCTGAGAGGGAGAGGGATTTTACATCAGTGATTTAAGGAACTGTATATTAAGTATCTTTTCTTACAACCCCTTCAGTTACATCATTGACTCTAGAAATTCCTAATTTCATCTTTCCCACAGGTTTCAGCTTCTCCTAAACTCCTATTTATTTGTAATGAAAATTACATTAGCTATCCCTTTGTACCTCCTTCTAATCCATGACTAAAGTAGTGCCCTAACTTATGATGCCAAACAGTAATTTTTTCTAAACTTGACGGTTCTCTCCCTAAGAAGGATTTTTTTTTTTTTTTTTTTTTTACTTTGGCTGTTTAGATATGTTTCCAAAATCTACTTTACAGTGGTAAGCTTTGTGCTATGCACACTTTTGCATGGTATATTTCCACTTTAGAAACTGACTGGGAGTTTAACTTCTCTGTTTGTAAAGACAGCAATGTCTCTCCACATCCAGATATTAACTCCTCATTTCATTTCATTTCAACATGTTTTACCAGTCACCTGAAGGAGTTTGTTAGTGATGGTTTAATAAAGGTCAGCAAGAACTGTGGAAATGCCTGCAGATAATGAATGCCATGCTAATGGGATGTGTGAACCTGCTCTTTCCATGCAATGTAGTTATTTATTATTTAAAATCTTATTTTTAAATAAGTTTATATTTATTATTCATTTGAGTGAGGGTCCTGGACAATAGTGGTTATGCTGTTGCTCTTTCAGACCCTATAAAAAGGGATCCTTACAAATCTTCCTCACTAACATGATAAAGTTGGAATTTTCAGTGCACATGTCCTAGGAAACTAACTTGAATAGAGAAAGTGATTTAAACCTGGAAATGCTAATGCTTAGTTCAGGACTTTGTTTATTAGAGCTGCAATCCCAAAAAGGGACTTTATTTGTTTATTTGAGCTGCAATCCCAAAAAGGCCCTACGTGACCATTATTGTGAACACATTCAAGATAAATGACCACATTTTCATCCGTAAGGGCCAGTAAAACAAGAACTAATCACTGCCCTCTTCACAAAGAAATTAGTTAATTCATTAAGTCAAGAAACATTGCAAAGCTTTGGGAGTTAGAACATTGAGATCTATTAAACATTATGTTTCTGAATAAATCACTTATCAGATCTATGTATCAAAACTCTGGGGTTGGTATTATTTGACCTTCTCATTTCTCACAGGTGAGTAGTGTGAATAAATGAGATAGGATAAAAGATTGGTTTTGAATTTCTTGAAATAAATGTCCTATATCTATTCTAGGAACTATTTCAAGAGATGGATTTCAGAACCTAGGATCTTAAATTGCCTGCTGTGTGACATGCTGTAGCGTAATGCCTTGGCTTCTTCCCTTTGCCCTGGGGCAGCATCGCCCAATATTTTTTCAGGCTGTGACACAGTTAAGAACTTCTAGGGGCACACTGTAAAAGCAAATAGAACTTCTCAGTTGGAGTTGCCTCAACATTAAGGGAAATTGTATTTATAGATCCTCTACCACGCAAGATGCATTGTGTAAAACTTGTTACATATATACTAACATTTAGCACTTCTCAAATTCTATGCAATGAATATCATTTTAGAGCAAGCCAGGGGACAGTCTATTTTAATTGTCAGGCTGATTTTCAGCTTACCAGTTTCAGTACATTCAGAAAAATCTCCTAACTTTTATGATTGGCTGTGAGACTGAGAATGTTTTATCTGTCACACTGATATCTAAGTGCTTCCTTCCTTCATCCCTCAATTATTAGTATGCATTCTCTGTCAGATAGGTCAGTCTTCCCTGATTGACATTGGTTCTTTAACCAATAATTAGTTAAGGTAAAAAAACGATTAAATTTCCAAGCAGGATCTTAAGATCCATTTCTCGGAAATGTATTAAACATTAGTTTCTGTATTTCAAATCTCTGGTTATCGTGAAGCTATTCTGTACTTCAAATTAAATCATATATGTAAAATTGCAGGATAAAGATTAAAATATTATACAGGTATAACATCCTGAGCAGGCATTACCACAAATAACAGAGGAAAAATGAGTTAGGGAGACAACAAAGCAAAACAAAATGTGGGTGAAAAAACAAAATTGCATATACACATGGAGGTAAAGTTTATTGCTTAACAATTGTGACTTCGATTTTACAACCACGGTCATCAGTCAGCCTAGCCCTGCTATGCACAAGATTATGGGCATAGACCTGAACAAGCTTACGTGCTGCCATTCTTTCTGCCATATAGACAAATCCATTGTGGCTAGCCAATGAATTAGTTAAGGCTTATGGAAGCTGGAAATGTTACAGTTTTATCTAGCTTGGTTTAACGTAATTCGAATGTACCATTTCTCCTCTAAAATCTGAAAATAAAATGGGGTATCAAGAAAGCTCCGAGTTGTATATGACAATACCTCCTATTTTTTATGAAGCTGATTAGGTTCTCGTCAGATAGGTATTCTACTGCTCTTTGATAAAACTAGATATATCATATAAAAAGCCTTAACAGACATATTCTCCTCCTTATTGATCAGCCACTGATTTATAAAAATGTTTATCGAGCAGCCACAGCATGGTATGGTGTTTATTAAGTGATTATTGCGCTCAGTGTGCTATTCTAGCAAGGTAGAAATCATTTGGGGTAGAATAATAATTTCCCAATTTAGGACTTAATTGGGCCAGTGTTGTGCTTAATGCTTAAAGTCATTATTAAGTATATTAAGTATAAACTTTATAACAGCTCATTGAGGTAAGTATTACTAGTCCCCCTTTACAGATAAGGACACCAGAGTACTGATTTTATGTATGTTTCCTGATACATTTTGTGGGTCGGTAGCAGAACTGCTATTTGAAAGGATACGTGCCTAATTCTGAACCACTATATACATGAAAGCATTCGGGGAGCCAAACCACACTCACAAACAAGCTACTGTTTTCAAAAACATTTCTAAAATCATCTTTAACCTTGTTGAATTCTCTAACTTATTATATTCATTGTATTCTATTTTATAAAATGTGGTTTGAACAAAATGATTTTTACATAAGCACAAAGATTTTCACTAATACTAATTGCCCATATATTCCTTTACACTAACCTATTTTGTTGTATGACATTCCTAAAATGTGACAAAATATTTATGCTAGAAAGAGAGAAAAAGTCATTACATGCATTCTAAAATATGGATTACATTTAAAAACCTAATTAGACTTTCATCAAATTGAGGTCAATATAAAGCCATTTCTCTATTAGATATTAATTTTAACTAATGCAAAATCTAAATATTTCCATAGACCTAAACCTAATTAGAGTTAGGTACTGACATTACAAAACTAAAGTTGATAATTGAGTCACAGTATTTAATGTAAAAAATAATTAATGTTTTCAAATTCATTGGTTTTCTTGTTATAACAAAATTATTTGGTGTATGAAAAGATGTTAACACCACTAACCATCAGGGAAATGCAAATCAAAACCACAGTGAGATGTCACTTCACACTTATAGAGATAGCTATTATAAAAAAGAATCACAAAAAATAATGAGTTGGCAAAGATATGAAGAAACTGGAGCCCTCATATACTGCTGGAGGAAATTAAAATGGTAGAGGTGCTATGGAAAATAGTATGGAGGTTCCTGAAAAGCTTAAAGATAGAACTACCATATGATCCAACAATCCCACTTCTAGGTATTTATCCGAAATAATTGAAATTAAGATCACAAGAGATATTCAGGAACTCAAGGAGTGTTCAGTGAACACCTCCATGTTCACTGAAGTACAAGAGCCAAGATGAAGAAACAATCTAAATGTTCACTGACAAATACATGAATAAAGGAAATGTCATATATACATACAATGAAATATTATACAGTCTTAAAGAAGAAGTAAATTCTGCAATATGCGACAACATGATGAAACTTGAGGGCAATATATTAGGTGAAATAAGTCAGTCACAGAAAGACAAATACCGTAGGATTCCACTTACACGAGGCATATCAAATAGTCAGGCTCATAGAAGGAGAAAGTAGAATGGAGGGGTACATGGGGGTTGCTGTTCAATGGGCAGTTTAGTTATACAGAATGAATAAGTTCTAGAGATCTGCTATACAACATAGTGCCTATAATTTACAAGATGGTATTGTGTACTGCGAAAGAGCTCATGTTAAGTGTTCTTAACACAAACACACACACACACACACACACACACACACACACACACACACACACAGAGGGAAGAAACTCTGGGAGGTCTTGGATATGCCTATCATCTTGATTGTGGTGATGGTACCACAAGTGTTTGCATATGTCCAAACTCATCGTTATACACTTTAAAAATGTGCATTATTTGTATATAAAATCTCAATAAAGCTGTTTTAAATAAATCATAAATAAATACATAAGGAAAATCCCCACCTCTCTGAAAAATAAGAGCACAGAGAATAGTTTGAGACACGTCTGAAATAATGATGTAGGCTTTATAGTGGGGTAAGACTACGCATTACTTTCTAGGTGATGTTAAAGATTTTGACTGTTTCGAAGGGCTTTTGGAAGCAATTGGAGAGTTATGAGAGGGAGAAGAAATGGAGTGACATAAAATTTGCTTTTTGAAAAGACAAATAAATGATCACTGTGACTGCATTAAGAAGAACTGATTGAACAGGGGCAAAAATTGATGTGGAGAAACTTGTTCAGGGGTTATATAAACAATATAGGTGAGGGATGATTGGCCCTGGAATGGGGAATAATAAATAAAATGTAGGAAGAAATGGAATCAAGATATATTGGTAGAATGACTAAGAGAACTGGGAGATGTATTAGATGTGGGAAATGAGGGGAAAGGAGACATTCAACAACAGATACTTAGATTCTGACCTGCACAACTACATGGATGGTGTTGCCATTCATTTAGAAGAGTTACAGAAGGAAATACAGGTTTAGAGTGAATGATCGTGATTCTTTTTGCATATGTTGAGTATAAAGTGACACTGAAGCTTCCAAAAAGATTTTTGTATGGATATAAGGGTCTAGACCTCAGAGGGTATCCAGGCTTAAAGACATAAAACAGTGAGTCATTGAATTTTAAGTATTAAAGAGTGAAAGAATTTTGGAGAGATTATATACTGAGAAGAGAATCCAGGCTCAAATCCTAAAGAACTCCAACTTGTAAGAGCTGCATAGATGAGAATGAGTCCATAAGAGGGAACACTGTGAGGATGCCAAGAGTGTGTAGTGTTACTGAAGTTTAGTCAATACATTATTCTGAGAAGGAGGAGAAAATCAATGGATGCTGCCTGAGTCAAGAAAAAAGAAAAGAAAAATTAATTTGCATTGATGATAGTATTGAGATCATAAGTTGTCAGTCAAACTGAAGTGAATTGAACAGTGAACGAGAAATGATGAACAAAAGACTGAATAAAGGCAACTGTTATCAGAAGTTTTCTTCAGAGAGAATAAGAAAGCGATAGGAAATGGCATCTGGCAGTTTAGGATAGGTAACTGTTCCCTGATGCAGAAAGGGACGTGAAAACACTCACAAGCCATGTGCAAGATTCAACTCAGAGGCAGTAGTTAATAAGCACACAAATAAACAGAAACAAAAAGTGTATTTTCGAAGGTGGTATGAGGGATGAATCAAAACATAGGTGGCAGAATTGATTTCAAATAATAAGGGCATCCCTTTTATTACAAGAGGTAAGAATGAGGAAAATGACAATTAGAAGTAGGTTGGTTTGTTTAGTGGAGGGACGTTAATAGAATTCATGCTTACTGGCCCACTGCCCTTTAAGTGTCTAATGTGAAGAAGATGACATCACTTGACTAAGGTGTGTGTGTTTGGGGGGGTGATTTTAGGCATTAGGAATTTGGGGAGAGTGAAAAGTTCACTAATTGTAGTGAAGAGGGTGAGAGTGGGTTGAAAAAGAGAAATAATAGAATGTCCAGAGAATCATAAGACCTTGCACTTTGTGACAATGAATTTGTACTGGTACCAAATATATAACTCCCTCCAGCAGGAATTAGCTACTTCAGTAGAGGTATGGTTAAAATGAATCTTTTGGTTTGATCCATGTTTTGAGATTTGCCAGAGGGATGGGGTAAAAATAGGATGAACAAGGGAGTTTGTGGTTTTGTCAAACTTACGATAATAAATGCTTATATATAAATTATATATTGTAATGTTAATAACTACCAACCAAGAGTGAAGTCACTTCACCCTTACAACAACCCTGTAAAATAAATACTACTATTGTGAATATTAAGGAACAGAAATCAAAGCACACGTTAATGATATAGGAAGCTTCAGGGATGGAATTTGAACCCAGATTTTTTGGCTACAGAGTCCATGTCCTTAACAAATATATTATGATGTTTCTTGAAATGGAAAACAACATAATAAGATTATGAGTAATATGGAGAGGATGGGATAAAAAGACCTGAATGATGTATTTGGAGCAGGTAGAGAGATGTTAGACTCAAAGTCTCAATAAAGGTATAAAAGACTGAAGTGGGAGTAATTGGACAGGCAAACTGAAAAACTAAAAGATTATAATAGCAGGATGTAATACTTGACAAAGATTTTTACAGATGAATGAAAAATGTGAATTACAGTTACAGACATGTGGTCAAGTAAGTGGGTTGCTAAGATGGAGGGTCGAAAAGTGTTTGGAGATAAGGAAGTTTAGAATGGCTAATTCATTCAGATATTAAAACTGATATTAAAATCATCCAGAATGATGCCAGGTTTAGTAAAGAGAAATATGGTGATCCAGGTGTCAAAATCTTTGCTGAATCAAGATGAATGGCAGGGTGATTAATAGATAGCAGGATAAAGAAGGCTAGAAGATATTCAATGACCATACACTAAACATTTTATAAAAGGCAATAATAAGCAAGGAGGTGCAGTATGGTAAGATGATAGGTACCAGCTCCATATTCTGACCCTGAGGTATGAGAATTATGAATACACAGCTATTTCTTTTACAGAGGTCATGACGAGAAGCAATTCCTCAGGTAAGAACTGGATTCTACTAAGGCAAGGAGATAAAAGAAATACCCAAAGATGAAGCTGAAATTGAGAAGCTTTGAGACTATCATAAAAAATTATGATTCTCCAGGTTGTACACTAAAAGTAAATTATTCTGTGTGTGGAAAGATCCCTGTGGGTAGGCTTCTAAACCTGTCAGGTTATGTTCTTTCAAGCTGAAGACAGAAAGGTAGGAGGTTCTGTTACTGCAATGAACCCTCAAGGGATCAGCTGACTGCAAAGTCTGAAGTACCATCTGTAAGGATCAAGGACCCACTGGTGTGAAGATCTAAAAGATCACTTTAATAAGTTGGACTTACATTATTGGCATTAAGAATTCCCAACTGCCAAGAGGTAGACCTTAGTTCTTACCCACTTAGGTAATTTTCTAGGAGTCTTCAAGGTGGGGTGGCTTGTCTTGCCAGTTACTCATACGGGCCACTTCTGTCCTGTGGTCATTTGTGCTTGGAGAGCGTCTCTCCCTGTTAATTGCCTCCCTGTCTCCAGAGCTTTGAAATTGTCATCAATGCTCAACTCAACCACCAGTGAGGTGAGCTTTGTCACTGTTTTCCTGCTGTTGCTGCTTGGTGCTGTATTCTTCTTGAACCACCTGCTGCTTTGTAACTCATTCTGTTTTTCTCCTGCAGGCAAGCACCTCTCCTTTCTAGATAACTTTTTAAAGTGTTGAGCAGGGTGTTGCAGCCAAGGTAATCAGGTTCTTAGTAACAGCCTTTAAAAAAAAATCATAGTGTTCTCCTCCTCACAATAAACAACTATTATATTTAAAAAGAGGTGAGAGTTGGTGTGAAGCTGTATTAGGATGTATTCAAATGCAGCGTTACACTGTACCAGTGACCAGGGCTCACTCACAACTCCCAGACCTGCTGCTAAGTCTATGGACCCTACCACCACCATTGTCCACCATGATGCTTTCCTTCTTCTTCATCCCTCTCTAGACACAACTCTCCAGGATCCAGCACTCTGCCCCTGAGAAAAAACATACATCTCAACATATCAGGTGTGTTAAGTTATATCTGAAGTGGATTCAAGTTCTTTACCATTGGATTCCTGGATCCTATATGAACTGAGAAATTCCGGCAGGCAACTGTTTAAACAGCCTTAAACATTCTGTGAGAGTTAAAGAGATTTTTTTTTTCCTGCATTAGACAGACTTATTTAGATCATCTTATAAAATAAGTAGCCTGTTGTTTCTAACCTAGAATAATTTTTAAAAAAATTTTAGCATTTTTACTACTCTTATTAAACAGGATATCATTAAAACATTAGTATATAGATGTTGAATGCTCTGATCAATTTGATTAAATTTTACATAAAGTTTTTTTGTTTTGGGGATTTTTTTGCATGCTGAACTTCCAATGGCCCTGAGAGTTTAAGTTAGCTTTAAGTGCCTTCACAAGTCTTTTTGTACTTCCCTTATAAGAAATGCTTAACCCCATCATTTTTCTTTTCCAAAATGGTTAAAATCACTATTTTCCTTTCATTCCTGTGCTACACCTTTTATTTACCATCAGCACAAACATGGGGATGAGCTAGAATAAATAGAGAGCTAACACTCAACACAGCAGATGGAGATGAAAACGCATCCACACATGTAGTACTTGTTATCAGCTTCATCTGAGCAGAACAGAATGGGACATTAACTCCAACCTCCTCCCCTCACTGATCCGGAGCTAAAGCTTTCAAATGCGGTGTTGACTTTGAATTTCATTAGTCTTTTATGCTCAGGCTGTGAGAAGATTCATTCTCATGCAAGGCCCGGAACTGGTTGCTAATAAAATCATACCCTGACAAATAAATGGTCTGTAAGATAACCTGTTTCAGGGCAGTGAAATCTCAACCACTCAAACATGATCCACAGAAAATCAATACACAGCTTACTACTTGTTCCCCCAGCAATTCCTGCCGAATATTCCTCTATCCCTTGTCTTGTCCCAAATTTCTCCATTAATGAAATGAAAACCTTAGATCATCTGCCATAGAATTCCAATTTTCTTTTGTTATAATATCATAGCTGGACAAGTAGATGAGCCCCAAAGGAGACTGGTAAAAGAAAAGACGAAGTAAAAATTATTCAAAGTCCTCGAGATCTTGGAACCTTTTGAAGTGAAACAAAACAAACCATACACACACACACAAATTTTGTTTAGTTTAGTTGAAAGCAGTGTGTGTGACTTTGCATATATCACTTAACATCTCCAAGTCTTTGTGTTCCTAGCTATACCATGAAGATAATAATGATAATAAAAATAATAATAGATGTCAGGATCATTATGAGGTGCTCACTAGTTACTAGCTATTATTACTTAGCAATCATTGAATAAGAAGTGAAACAGTGATGCAGAGTTTGAGGAAGATAAAGAAAATTATTTAGAAAATAAATTTCTTTCATTTGTTTCCAGTTATCAAGTTCCCCAATTGTAACTGAATCACATATGAATCATAGGTCACGGGAGTCATTTTACTAGGAAGTTTTTCAAGGAAAGAAGCATTGTATATTAGAGAGAAACCAGACTTAGTCATTCCAGAAATGTCTTCAAATCTAGGATTGCTCATTTATTTGTATGGTTTTGTATAAAGTATTTAACATATTTGAACCTTATAAAATGATTATATTAATGATACATTCCTGAAAGAGATATGAGAAAAAATGAGGCTAAGGGATTAAATAGCCATATATATTTAA